>NW_027498796.1:0-122103 GCF_021521415.1 Bidens hawaiensis | reverse complement strand
TTAGCGAAGAAGTTAATGAACAAGACTGAATTGATTGTATTTATGCTTTGGAAATCGAGTTTATATTTTAGAGATCGCAGGAGCTATCACCTTAACTAAACATGTGGGCATGAGGCGGTTATGGAGAATAAATAATTGATGTTGTTGGATGTTGAGAAAACATTCTATGATTAATAAAGATGTGATTTAATGAGAAGATTGGATAGTATAGTAGATTTCATATGAGTTATTGTGTAATACGAAACTTAAATGTGTTATGCTGATGTTTATTCATAACTTAAGGATAAGTTAGAATCCAAATTGAAAATCAATGAGTTAACTTGATAAGTGAATAATTTATATCAAAGTTTGACATGTTTTAACAAACTACAAATTTGAGATTGAATACTTGAATATGTTTAATAGTTTCCGTATATGATGTCATGAGTATTAAATTATGCTATATTATTTAAATTAATTGAGGTATTTGATATTATAATAATATGATAAGATGAATAGGTGAAAACCGATTTCAATGAATGTAAATTGTTTTGGTTAGCTCGTGATAACCGAGTCTTGATGAATGAATGATTTGTATCCGATCAGGAGAATAAAAAAATCTTTTGTGTATAAATAGATCGAATCAATAAATCTTGATTCCAAAAGTGATTTAATAAGTAAATAACCGAGTAACTGAATAATTAAATAATAGAATAATTAAATAATCAAATCATAAATCGTTTCATATAAAATCAAATAAACAAACAAATAAACATATAACAAATGTTCTTCGATGTGTTGGGTTTCCCATAAGCTTTCCATGTAATTTCCCCCCCCCAACTTATTAGGATACCAAAACCAAAACAAATGGGTGAGTTAGCCTCCCATGAGTGTTACATGGCAATTTGAATGACCCAACTCAATTAACGCATTAACGAATCAATTAAGTTTGTCGGCCCATGAGCGTTACATGGCGATTTGACCGACCAAACTAAATAACGAATAAACGAACACAAGCATAAGTGGTTGAAACATCTCATGCATCACCACGGATGATAATGTTCCAACAAAATATCGCAAATATAACAAATTGTGCAAATGTACAGTTGGCGTGTCTATGGCGTCCCATGGATTTTACACCCTACTAGACATTTAAAAACAATAAAACACAATAAAGGGTGTAACCGTTTTGCCAGTTACGTTAAACGCTTAAAGTTTCGGTCTCATGACAATTCCCACAATGTCGGGGAATTTTTTTCACACTCCCTAGTTTTAAGTGAAAAAGAGCAAAAAGAAAGATAGGGAATTCTCAAAGAAATTCCTGACAATAAAAGAAAATATAATAAAATTAAATAAAAATATTTTGATGTTGAGGCGTAGCCTCGGAGTTATAAAAAAAATAATTTTTGAATGAAACATAGTCTCGGAGTCATAAAATACTTGGAGAGTGAAGCATAGCTTCGGAGTGGTGTAAGTGCATGATAATAAAATAAACAATTAACTAAGCAGTTAAATATGTATTTATCTAACATGTAATTACGTAAGCTGTAAACAATCAAATAGAACACATTAGGTAAACAAATAAGCACGTATGGGTTCCTAATTCAAATGAGAATCAAAGAAACAAAGTTGTCTTTAAGAACATGTTCGTCGACAATTGTAAACCTACACACAAAACAAACTGGTAAGAAAAAAATAAAATTGAAACCCTAAGCCTAGAAATAAGGTATCGGAAAACGATATTTGAAGTCTTACCAAGTCGGATTTGCAATATAAGAATACAAATTAATTGATTGAGAGAGCATCGTTTTGATTTTAGGGCACGAACAAACAAATGCAATAGTAGAGAGAGGGAAAAAGTGTTTGGAAAAGTATTAAGTTCCATCTTTTATATTAACATTTGTCTGATTATAGAACCGAGCATCAGTGAGGAAGCGTGTGAAAGCATGATAAACAAGCTCAGATATAGGATCGATCTACAACATCTATTCACTCTTGAAAGATCTAATGCACGAATGTGGAGAGTTCGATTTAATTAACAATCAATATAGGATAAAAAATGGCAATGGAAACACTAATAGATTGATGTTGTGTGATTCCATTACTCGAATGATTTACATGAAGAACACTCCAAAATACATAAGCGCCCGACCAACCGGGGAGAGCTCTTCCCATAGGGCAAAATCACTAATCAAAACACATCATGAAATGAAACACATTACCTAATCATGTATTTGTAGTGGTCTTGTGCCTTGGTCTTCACTCCATCCGCCTCTTTCATAAGACTAATAAAATAATATAAAACTCATTTAATTCACCAAAAACCGTCTTCAACTACTCGTTAATGTTCCTTGTCGACTTGAATTTAATAGTTATTATCAACGAGTAATGAATATATGCGTCGGTCTAAAATATGAAACCCAACACAATATCACAATTCACAAGTAAGTCAGTCCATAGTAGCTCAAATATTGCTCAATGGCCAAGCTACCATTGCTGAACGGCTATTACTTTACTAACAACAGATGATTACTGATGACCATTTACAATTGAAGGAACAAGTTTCCAATAATCAGTAGTAAATAATGATTACCACCCATACCCAATACAGGATTAAATGAAACTTTCAACTAATCATTGAAATCCAGAAAAAAAAATTAGTAGCGACTTTATAAGGTAACATGAACACCGAAGAGCAACCATGTCCTAAGATTAAAAGTCTAAGAAATCACTTGCTAATTATCAGATCTGAAAGTATTGTACCTTGAGTGGTTCTAATACGCTTAGTTGTGCGATAAAGTATTAGTTCTTGAATTATCTCACCATTCTTGCCATTTTCATTGTAGTGAATGACCCAAATTTACCCACGAAGGATAACCATGCTCAAATTTACAGTACTTGCTATTTATAGGAAGCTCATACCATAGAACATATTCTATAATTGTTCATCTAACTTTCTTGTTGTAATGTGTAAAAGGTCGATCACACAGCTATAATGATACCTCAAACGCTCCATTTGATGGACATTTGTTACTACCTAAACTGTCTATTATGAGAATGTTCTCTTTCCTACAAAGAAAATTACAAAGTTTGGTTTAGGCCTTCTATTTTTTTTAGCAGGAATCCTTTGATAGGTTGATTGATGGACTGATGTAATGCTAATTTCTTAAATAATAACAATTAAAAAAATACTCTTCATTTGATACCACAAAACAACTTTCTTTTGCTAATCACAGTTGATCATAATTACCGCATGTATCATCATCAAAGTTTGATTAATTCCGTCAAAATTTAAAACATTTATCATGCAAGTTTGATTAATTTCATCCAGATTTCAAACATAAAAAGAAATTGATGCAAAAAATTAGCCCTATAACCTCCTTGCATTCAATACATAACCCTGGTTCAAAATAATAAATGGTATGTCATTAGGTAAACGGAAAACTCATTTTCAAGGCTCCCACATGTATGGGTAGGTGGTGTTGGGCAGACTTGCGCCTTATAGGCACTTATTTGATTGCATATACATCAATGTTTTAATTCAACTAAACTCATGACATTTATGCCACATGGCAACAAAATTACAACTTCCATAAGATTTTCTGTTGTAAGATTCAATACCGTAAAAGTGTCTAAATATTGAAATGAATACGGATGGAAGCAAATTTACAAAGCCTACCGTGAGTACCGATCTTCAGTCCAAGATCTGGTTTTTTCTCACACAGTTCGTATATCATATAATCATATGTTGGTTTTTCCATGAAACCTCAAGATTCATTCCATTGGATTATGTATTTGACAAATTTGCTTCCTCGAATTACTAATATTCACTTTTTATTATCATATATTCATAAAGTTCATTTTGAAAAAGTGAAGTTCAAATTGATACTTCGATTCATATATATATATATATCTGCTTTTAGATGTAGTTATGCTATATATGTACTTAACATATTTTTTTTAGTTGTAGTTGGAATTTTTAAATTTTTATTATGTATAGATATAAACTAAGTCTTACAGGCCAAAAGTACACCTCCTTTAATGGAAATAAAAATCATTTGTTTGAATATTTTACATGTGGATTTACTATATTGTGTCTCGTATCTTAAACTAAAAGTTTCATAATGAAAAGAATTCATCAATGCACACAAAATGAGCAATACCTAAACTGAATTCAAATTTTAGAAAAGATATAGTGAACTCACACATCAAACTGAAGCAACAATAGATTTACCAAAAGATAATCTTATAAATAGAACAACAAAACAAATATTAAAAAGCAAGCAAAACCAACATCAATACGGAAAAGGAAACGAAAAGCGATAGCAATTTAAATCATCAATGACCACGAAACGATTTTCTATCATGTAAACCCTAAGACAAGGAGATATGTCACCCGTTTTTAGGAAGAATGTGTCTAACCACAAATATTTCATAACTGACTTTTTCAAGTCGATCTTTGGAACAAGATCTGAACCATCGTCCTCTTGATCACTAAGCCAGTCAGATGGGTACCAATCAATATTTTCTATGTTAACCAAACCTCATGTGTTCTCCATCACGCGTACATATGGATCTACATCCGCTCTCTTGGTCGTTGTATTGTTTGCAGTGCTGCTATCACCCACAACTTCTGGCAGTTGTGATGTTGGGCTTGTGGTGTCATGGCTGCTACAGGCGCATCACATGTGAGAATCTTCATCCTTTCATTGATTTCTAAGATCTCAAGACCAGCCAAGGACATAAGTTCTTTCAACTCCGTTGGGTTCAAGTTAGCTATTTAGACTCTACCACTCAAGCATCCTGACAACATCTTGGCCTTCACAAGCTCGCGGTTCGACATGACCTGCTTGTTGAGTTGCTCCTTAACCTTGTTGATACTCTCCATGAGATAGCTTTCCTGATTCAAAATTTTATTCGTCCTTTCTATCTCTGACTTAGCTTGGAACTGATGCAACACGTGTAGGATAACATCTTTGTCATCGATTCACAACTAGGTTTCACGTTCATACGGGCTATACAAGATGAGACATGCCATGACGTCACATAATGTACAAAGCTCGGGCAACTTCTTTTTTAGCGGATCCTTTCTTTTTATGAAAGAACTTTTTCTGTACTTGATGTTCTCTATGAAAGCAAGCTTCACTTTCTTTCTTGGCATGGCAACAATTATGTGAAAGAAACAAAGAAAATGTAGAAGTTTGTGTGTGTGGCTTTCAATGATTTTGATATTGGTTCTTATAATCAAAAAGTTTAGTAATGTGAATTATTTTAGTATTAATGACCTTACGTGGTAGTGATTAATTTTAAAAATTTAGTCAAAAGTGAATGATGACTGGAATTAATATAAAGATTACATAATAAAGATTCACACAATTAATTTTCAAACAAAGCATTTAAAATCTTAATGACGGAAGAGAATAAAGTACTTTCTATAGGTAATCGTTCATGATGTTTTTCTATCTTTGTTTGGATATTCGTTGACTAGAACAAAATCTCATCCTAACACTTTTCATAGTTAATGGATATACTTGTTTGGGTTAATGGGTAGATTTCATGTCTATTAACTTATTATTAAGACGTTTGTATTTAATAGTTTTTTTTTTATTTATTTATAAGATACTTGGTCTTGAAATCTTCAATATTTATATGCACTCTCTAATAAAAAGCTAAATAGTTTGTTACTTGCACATATAAATTTATAATAAGTAATAGCTTTAACCACTAAACCCCACGCTTTTTTTTATCTTTTAATATTTGAAGTTCATATTTATCTATAAATTTATGTAAAAATATTATTCAAGATATACAAATTACTCAAAATTAATTTAAAGTTTGAACTTTATTACATATATGGCTTCTTATATCTCATACCACTTAATACCCATAGTAGTTCAAATTAAACATATTTTACTGTATAAACAATGTCAGTATATATCGGTTTAATATACACATTATTTAACTTTCATAGCTAGTATTCTATAGAAGTGTAGGTATGATTAAATCATTGACAAACATGTATGATTTACATTGTAGGTTCTCACATGACGGATTTAAATTAAAAAGTAAACTACTACAAATTAAAGCATTCATTATTTATAACTTTTCTAAGAATGTAAAAATTTAAGGCACTTTTCTTGCTTTTGTTTATTTAATTTGCGTTAAAAACTAAAAACCCATTAGAAAATAAAAGTGCATTGCTTATTTTTAAATTGTTGTAGAGACTGTTATACAAAGAACATATCTTTAATCTCTAAACAATGTATGTATATATCGGTTTAATGCACACATTATTTATCTTTCATTGTCAATATTCTACACAGTGTAGGTATGATTAAATCATTGAAAAACATGTATGATTTACATTGTAGGTTCTCACATGACGGATTTAAATTAAAAAGTAAACTACTACAAAATAAAGCATTCATTATTTATAACTTTTCTAAGAATGTGAATTGATAAAAAGTTAAGGCACTTTTCTTGCTTTTCGTTTATTTAATTTGTGTTAAAAACTAAAAACCCATTAGAAAATAAAAGTGCATTGCTTATTTTTAAATTTTGTAGATACTGTTATACAAGGAATTTGTATTAATAACGTTTGATATGTGTAACATCCCGAAATTTCTAAAATTATATTTAATATATTATTTGCGTCGGGTGAAATAATTGAGTTAGTGGAACGATAATAATAATAATAATAATAATAATAAAATATGAAAGAGTAAGTAGGCTATTTAGATGGAATGAGTTATAGACCAAAAAGGAAAGATGGGCCTTGAGTCCATGGGCTTAAGGGAGTATTAATAGCCCCTTAAACCCTAATCCTTTCCATTTCTATCCATCTTATCTTTCAAGAATCTCTACACACTCAAAACACACACACATACTCTCCCTCTTATGGCTGTGACCAAAGAAGGAATTCTGAGACCAAACAAGCTTTGATTCTTGATAGATCTTGGATACTTAAGCAAGATACAAGATTAAAGTTCATAACCAAGCAAAATCGTAGCTTTAAAACGAGTAAAGGTATGTTCTTGATCTTTAAAGTTTATGTTTTTATGAACGGTTTGTTATGAAACTAAACCCTAGAGTAGATCGGGTATAAACGAACCATAAAGTAGCAAAGTTGATGTTAAAATGGACTTAAAGAACTTATGGTTATGAACGGCTCGTTTAAAGAAACCCTAGATCTAGTTTTGAACATCTTTAGCCCTAAAGGTTCAAACTTTATGGTCACTCGGGTCAAGTTTTGGACGAAAACGATTAGGGAAACATTTATGGGTCAATACCGAGCCATAGTAAGGTGATAGGGTTAAAAACAAGTAAAAATAATGATATTAAAGGACCAACCCGTGGCCAAGTATTCAGCTCACTCGCTTACTTTTGATAAACTCGCTTACTTTTAATAAATTAGCTTAAAGTGTCCATTAGCTTACAATGTTCATTAGCTTATAATATTCATTAGCTAACAATGTTCATTAGCTTACAATGTTCAGTAGCTTACAATGTTCATTAGCTTACAATGTTCATTAGCTTACAATGTGATCATTAGATTACAAATGCATTGGGGTTTAAGGTAAAATATTCTAAGTAAAATGTAATCTAAAACAAGACCATTAGATTAGACCAGACTTAGTCAATTTGGCTGAGATGTGAACAATATAATTAGGACAAGTATTGATACGTGTAATGATTATACAGTCAGCATAGCTCAATTAAAGAAAGGGATAACGATTAACGGAGAGTGAAACAGGATCCATGTGACTTCTAGCCCCACTTGCTTATTATGTTTTCGGGGCTGTGTGCATACTCAATGTGAATGTTAATATACTTACCTTTAATGGTAATTGTATGCCTTAATGATGAATGTGATAGTTATGTTTATATTTTGAATGCAAGCTTGACAGTACGTGAATGATCTTCAGATATTGCACGTATTGTTAAGGAAGGTATAATGTAGTATGTATGATATAAGTATATGAATAACGAAGCATATATGAATATGGTATGTACAATATTACTAAAGGTATGTATGAATGTGATAATGACGATGATAATGAAAGGTAAAGTAAGGTTAAAGGGTTGCATACCCTAATAATATATACGAAGGATAAAGGGTTTCATACCCTAATAATATATGCGAAGGTTAAAGGGTTGCATACCCTAATAATATATTCGAAGGATAAAGGATTGCATACCCTAATAATATATGCGAAGGTTAAAGGGTTGCATATCCTAATAGTATATGTGAATGATAAAGGGTTGTATACCCTAATAATATATGCGAAGGTTAAAGGGTTGCATACCCTAATAATACGTGCGAGGTTATAGGGCATAATGCTCTTTAAAGCGTAATGTATGAATATGAAAGAAAGAAAGATGAAGGTAAGTAAGTATTATAAATGAAAGTATGAAGTATGTACGAAAGCATGTAATTATGAATGTGTGGTACGTTGTATGATTAACTAGAACTCACTCAACGTAGCTGATTTTTAGTATGCACGCTTGTGAGTAGGATGAAGCAGCTTGCTTGAGCGGGGCACTTGGTAGAAGAATAAGAGGCTGGTATATGAAGACTCAAGATGTTTTATGTTTAATGTTTTTGATTTGAAAGACAAGATGTTTGCTAAGACAAAGTTATGGATTAATATGCAACGTTTTATGAAGTTTTAATATTCCGTGAAAGTTTTATTTAACTCTGATGATTAGACTGCGTTTATGAGTAAATCCAACGTCAAAGGTAGGGCACTGAGAGCGGGGCCTTAAAAGTTGGTATCAGATTAAAGCTAGAGATAATTAAGCATCCTACGCGCTTAGACTCGAACAGAGAATGACATTTAAGTAAGAAAAGAAAGAAGATGTCATTTCAAGATAGCCATGTGTCACTCAAGCAAGCTTGGCAAAGGTAAAGTGTATGGTTAAATAATGAATGTTAATATTAGTTTGATTGCTAAAGAAAGGATATATGAATGTTAGGGATAGGATTAATTGATTGTTTGATTGATTAACTGTTTAAGAGTAGACTTAGCATAAATAGACAAAAAGGAAGTGTATAGGAAACATAAAGTAACGTGATCAGCTAATCACAGCTGGCCATTGTTATTACCTGTTAGCCTTACTATTCTTGTACTATACAATTCCTTGAGTGATGACCTTTGTGTTTTCCCTTCTAGAATACGATGGCTGGGGCTAGGCAAGTTGTTGGAGCAGTAAATCGCACTGGACGTCATGGTAGGCCACGTATGGTCCGACAACCTTTTGTAGAATCGGCTTCCAACACAAGGGAAGAAGGAAGCACAGCTGGACAAAACCCGAGCAACAACGAAGAGCATCAACTTGACCCTGCAGTTCAAGCAGCCATTGTTCAAGCCGTAGCTGCTACTGTTAAGAACTTGACTCCTGAAGGGTCTGCTAGAAGCCATGGAAGAACGGTTAAGGGGTTAGGAGGGGATGGAAAGAAAGATGAAAGAGAGAAAGGTGATTCAAGTGAAGTTCGATTTGTGAAAACTGTAGATGGAAAAGAAGGCCGAGGCGGGTGTAACCACAAGTCCTTCAAGGGTTATGACCCGTCGAAGCTAACTGGTTTGGGAGACACAATCGCTACTCTCCAATAGATAACAGCAATGGATAAAATTATCCGGATTAGCGAGTGCCGTCCCGACCAAGTTGTGGGTTATGCTACTCAATCATTCGGTGATGAGGCAATGTACTGGTGGGAAAGTGTGGAGCAAGAAAGACCTGGGATGAGATTAAGGCGATGAGGTGGGATGATCTGAAGGAGTTGGTGATGAAGAGGTTCTGTGCTGAAGCCGAAGTTGAAAGAGCTAAGATGAAGTTCCTGAACCTGAAAGTGGGAAAGATGACGCATCGTGATTATACTACTGAATTCAACCGTATTTCTAGGTTGGTGCCGGATATGGTGAACACTGAAGCGATTAATAAAACTCATTCATAACATAAGAATTCAATTCCTTTCTATAAAACTTGTTTAATTTTTTTGAATGACATTTTATAAAAATGAAGACATGTATTTAATGTATCTGGACATTATGCATAATGAGATAATAGGGCAAGGTTACCTTGTAACCGAGTTGAAAAACAAACGGTTTCGAACCGTCCCAACCAAGGAACCTAAACCAAACTGGTGTATAGGAACCGCCAAAGAAATTATACGGTCGAATCTTTGGTTTTAGTTTTTGAAGTTCTGAACTTCTAAAGAATGAAAGAACTACTAAGTAGCTTATTCATAGGTTTTTCAAAAAACCTTGATTTTCTAGAGGATAGTAGATCTCAATATCTCAATGAATTTAAC
This sequence comes from Bidens hawaiensis, assembly GCF_021521415.1. Taxonomy (NCBI): domain Eukaryota; kingdom Viridiplantae; phylum Streptophyta; class Magnoliopsida; order Asterales; family Asteraceae; genus Bidens; species Bidens hawaiensis. The sequence goes on along the minus strand of NW_027498796.1, from coordinate 111,812 downwards.
TCTGAGTGAGTTCTAGTTAATCATAAAACGTACCACACATTCATAATTACATGCTTTCGTACATACTTCATACTTTTATACTTTCGTTTCTAATACATACTTACCTTCATACTTTCTTTCTTTCATATTCATACATTACGCTTTAAAAAGCATTACGCCCTATAACCTTTACATATATTATTAGGGTATGCAACCATTTATCCTTCGCATATATTATTAGGGTATGCAACCCTTTATCATTCGCATATATTATTGGGGTATGCAACCCTTTATCATTCGCATATATTATTGGGGTATGCAACCCTTTAACCTTTGCATATATTTTTAGGGTATGCAACCATTTATCCTTCGCATTTGTTATTAGGGTATGCAACCCTTTGATACCAATTGTAGGTTCCCTGGACGGATCACACTAGATATCCCGATATACACAGGTGCGGAATCCCTGTGTAGATCGTTACGGACGTAGAATATAATCACACAAACACACGTACACACGATACGAACAAAACTCACGTTATATTGATAACTCGAATCGTGTTACTTACAGACTCACGTCAATAGACTCACGTAAACTGAACTCGATCAACCAAAACGCTAACTGACCAACTCCTAAACCGTAAACAGTTAAACAATATAAATACACGACAACTTCGCCTCAGGCGAAGTTGTCCTTAACTTCGCTCGTTCAACAAGTTCGCCTAGGCGAACTTGTCAACAACTTCGCTTGGTTAACAAGTTCGCCTAAGCGAACTTGTCAACAACTTCGCTTCTAAACAAACAATTACATAAACAATATTACAGACTCGATTACAGACTTTAGACATATGAACTACTGACATCTATGCACCAACAGACTCCCCCTTGGCAGTAGCTTCATATCTTGATCTTTCAGCTCTTGTCTCGTAATCCTGTATCTTCAAGCGTGCACTCCTTCTCTCACACACACCGTGACTACTCGCTGATATTTCCTTGCTTCATCCTTCCAAGCAGGAATATAAAATATCTTCTTTTCATTCAACACTTGCAAATCAGCTTTCGATAAGTTAACAAGATGCATCGGGTCATACACCCTCAGCACTTCTTGTTCATCTTCATCTTCCATCACGGCTTCAGCAGTCTGGCAATCAACATACCACCATTTTAGATTCTTCAACACATCTTGAGGCATATTCTTCATCGGAACCTCCTTGATGCATCGGATCGGCTTGTACTTCATCACCATCCATGGCTTGCCATCTGCTCTCAATCCCCTCTCTGTATCCTCCACGAGCTTTCCCTTTTGTGGCTTTAATAGTTCAAACTTCTTTTCTTTTATGCCTTCTTTCCACACAATCTTCTCAATCATTCTTGCCATATAGTTGTCACTTCTGTTTATCAGGCCCAACCTGGCCAAATCTTTCACCTCACATTCCGGCAGCGTATTGAGAGATCTCAACATTCTCTTGAAGTATTGAATACCATCATAACGCTTCACCACAAACAACTTGATCTGATCATCATATATCCAACAGATGATTCCCTTCTTCGACTCAGCATAGCCTTTGATGTTATAACTCTTCTTGAACATGGCTGGAACAGCAGGCTTCTTGGTCTTGATAAACCAATGAGCACAGCCTTCCTTCCACCTAGGCTGCTCCTCCCACTCAGTCTCATCCATCTCAACACTCACGTCGGCTTTCTCAACCTCAGGGATCTCGTGTTCAACGTTTTCTTCTACTATCTCCCCCTCTTCTATTCCATCTTCAATCACAATCTGCTCACCGATCTTCTCAATCATATCACTCGGCAGCACATCTTCATCGAATAAAACATCGTCACTAAACATGTCATCATCAAGCTCCTTCAGCGCATCAATCACATCATCTTCAACTAACACCACATCATCACCAGAACCACCAGCCACGTCAGTAGACTCCCCCTCAGCTGTGGAAGTACCAAGAGCTTCAGAAGTTCTTGGCAGCTCACCACCTGCATCTTTCGATGCATTGGGATCATCGTCATGGTCATTTCTCTTCTTCGTTCTGAGCTCGTCGCCCTTACAGCTCATCTCCCCCTGAGATGCCAAGAACTCCTTCAAGGCATCTATGATTTTCCCATGCTCAACCAGGAGGGATGCCTGTAGTTGATTTGCTTCCACTAGGCTTTGAATAGTCTTCGATTGTTCTGCCACGATCCGCTCTAGTGAAGCTATTCTTTCTGAGTCTGACATTGGCGAAGGCGAGACTCCAGAAGCAGGCGTAACCGCAGGTGGTATCATACCTGATAACCCTGCAGCTGTGACGACCGTTGACTCCACAAAACGAGCAGCTACCACCGACTGAGTAAGCGTTGGCGGTGGTAGTGACACGATCTCCGGAGTCGACGTCTGGATGGTAGTGGTGGATGGAATGCCAGCCGTTGATGTAGCCACCACGGTAACATCCGCAGCGCTTGTACTCGTCACCTGTACAGAAGAAGGAACAATGGACATACCAGACAGTGCGGCCGGAGCAAATCGTACAGTCCTTGAAGTCTCTCCAGCTCCCATGCCAGCACCTGTCCTCTCCCGTCTTGATCTTCTAATCAGCTTATGTATGTCTTCTTCTTCTTCCGACTCGTCATCATCTTCCGTTCTCTTCCTCTTCCCAATCGTTCTCTCTCTAGACACCATCAACCGTCTCCCCTCATTCATAATCTCGTCCAAATCGGAGTCAGCCATCGACGTAGCTGCTCTAGTCATACTCACACCCAAACTTTGTGCAGCCGAGACCTGCACTTCTTCCACATGATCCATGTCAAAATAGCCTTGACCTCCAAAAACAGTGTCAAGGTCTATATCCTCTGCAGTAGACGCAACAGGCACAGCAGGAGCAGGAACAGCTTGAGTTGCTCTTGCCTGTCGCGGTTGAGGATCTCTGAACTCGTCCCCGCCAGCAGGAACATACTCTGGGTTGATTAAAAACCCAAATAGAGGAGTATGCCTGGGACGACGTTCAGGATTGCTCCTCGCACTTGACGTGCGACATTGAGCAAAGATACGTTTGCTCACTGATTCGACGTATCTGATCGGGCGTCTCTGAGGTAGAGCCGGAGCCACATGGTTCAATATCATCTGTAAAAAACGTGGGTACATGATGAACCGCTCCCGAGACATCGCCCTTCTTTGCCTGTCTATCTCGTAAAAGACCATTTGACTGAAGCTATAACGCTTGTTATAGGTCAGTGCAGTCATGGCAGACTGCATGGTCGCACCCATACCATCTGTGCCCGCCTTCCTCCCCGACATGCACACGATCATGACGTGCATAAGGAAGCGCCACTGATCAAGAAGGAAACCCTTCCTCCTCTGGGTATCTCCTAATGGACCAGAGTAGCCCATTCGAAGAAACGCTCCATCACGAAAAGGAGCTACGAACTCTGTAGGATCGTCTCGAGTCTCCTCACCAAACTGTAATGCCACCCGGATCTGTTCAGAGTTGAACTGAACCTGTTGATTGTTCACCGTAGCTCTCATCACCGGGGGCTCAACACGGCAATCATATTCTACCGTCTCCCAGAAGTCTTCGATGTTCGGTAGAGATATCGGCAGTGTGTTTGTGATCGCATGAAAGATCCTCGAGCGCAGGAGGAAAGTGATAATCTCACGGTAGTCGTCCACACCGCTCGCCTCCGGGTCAAGAGTGATGTACATATTGTGACCCGGGAAAAACTGTCTCTGATTTTCACCATCATCGCCTCCTGCACCACCAGCACCCGATATCGCAGCCATATCTGCAACAAACTAACCAAGTTAGAACGACACAAAGACATAGCACAAGTTCGCTTTGTTACCATGAGCGAAGTTGTGATAAACTCTGTATAGGCGAAGTTAAAGTTGAGGCGAAGTTGGGAACAACTTCGCTTCAGCTTTAAGTTCGTCTAATTAACACCAAGTAAAAATGATCTTAGGCAAAGTTAAAGTTAACTTCGCCTCATCACAACATCGCCTCAGGCGAAGTTAAGTTCTGGGCGAAGTTACAGATAACTTCGCCTCAGGCGAACTTAAGCTTCGGGCGAAGTTACGGATACCTTCGCCTGAATCTGAATCGGCGACAGTGAGATTCATGGAACAACGTGCAGGTGATGATTCGGCTAGTTTTAGACGATTAAGCACTCGTAAACACAAGTTTTAAGGACATGTTGACGATCAGTATAGTGTTCACCGACAGACTCCCCCTTGGCAGTAGCTTGTATCGTCTAAAACTACATAAACAATATTACAGACTCGATTACAGACTTTAGACATATGAACTACTGACATCTATGCACCAACAGACTCCCCCTTGGCAGTAGCTTCATATCTTGATCTTTCAGCTCTTGTCTCGTAATCCTGTATCTTCAAGCGTCCACTCCTTCTCTCACACACACCGTGACTACTCGCTGATATTTCCTTGCTTCATCCTTCCAAGCAGGAATATAAAATATCTTCTTTTCATTCAACACTTGCAAATCAGCTTTCGATAAGTTAACAAGATGCATCGGGTCATACACCCTCAGCACTTCTTGTTCATCTTCATCTTCCATCACGGCTTCAGCAGTCTGGCAATCAACATACCACCATTTTAGATTCTTCAACACATCTTGAGGCATATTCTTCATCGGAACCTCCTTGATGCATCGGATCGGCTTGTACTTCATCACCATCCATGGCTTGCCATCTGCTCTCAATCCCCTCTCTGTATCCTCCACGAGCTTTCCCTTTTGTGGCTTTAATAGTTCAAACTTCTTTTCTTTTATGCCTTCTTTCCACACAATCTTCTCAATCATTCTTGCCATATAGTTGTCACTTCTGTTTATCAGGCCCAACCTGGCCAAATCTTTCACCTCACATTCCGGCAGCGTATTGAGAGATCTCAACATTCTCTTGAAGTATTGAATACCATCATAACGCTTCACCACAAACAACTTGATCTGATCATCATATATCCAACAGATGATTCCCTTCTTCGACTCAGCATAGCCTTTGATGTTATAACTCTTCTTGAACATGGTTGGAACAGCAGGCTTCTTGGTCTTGATAAACCAATGAGCACAGCCTTCCTTCCACCTAGGCTGCTCCTCCCACTCAGTCTCATCCATCTCAGCACTCACGTCGGCTTTCTCAACCTCAGGGATCTCGTGTTCAACGTTTTCTTCTACTATCTCCCCCTCTTCTATTCCATCTTCAATCACAATCTGCTCACCGATCTTCTCAATCATATCACTCGGCAGCACATCTTCATCGAATAAAACATCGTCACTGAACATGTCATCATCAAGCTCCTTCAGCGCATCAATCACATCATCTTCAACTAACACCACATCATCACCAGAACCACCAGCCACGTCAGTAGACTCCCCCTCAGCTGTGGAAGTACCAAGAGCTTCAGAAGTTCTTGGCAGCTCACCACCTGCATCTTTCGATGCATTGGGATCATCGTCATGGTCATTTCTCTTCTTCGTTCTAAGCTCGTCGCCCTTACATCTCATCTCCCCCTGAGATGCCAAGAACTCCTTCAAGGCATCTATGATTTTCCCATGCTCAACCAGGAGGGATGCCTGTAGTTGATTTGCTTCCACTAGGCTTTGAATAGTCTTCGATTGTTCTGTCACGATCCGCTCTAGTGAAGCTATTCTTTCTGAGTCTGACATTGGCGAAGGCGAGACTCCAGAAGCAGGCGTAACCGCAGGTGGTATCATACCTGATAACCCTGCAGCTGTGACGACCGTTGACTCCACAAAACGAGCAGCTACCACCGACTGAGTAAGCGTTGGCGGTGGTAGTGACACGATCTCCGGAGTCGACGTCTGGATGGTAGTGGTGGATGGAATGCCAGCCGTTGATGTAGCCACCACGGTAACATCCGCAGCGCTTGTACTCGTCACCTGTACAGAAGAAGGAACAATGGACATACCAGACAGTGCGGCCGGAGCAAATCGTACAGTCCTTGAAGTCTCTCCAGCTCCCATGCCAGCACCTGTCCTCTCCCGTCTTGATCTTCTAATCAGCTTATGTATGTCTTCTTCTTCTTCCGACTTGTCATCATCTTCCGTTCTCTTCCTCTTCCCAATCGTTCTCTCTCTAGACACCATCAACCGTCTCCCCTCATTCATAATCTCGTCCAAATCGGAGTCAGCCATCGACGTAGCTGCTCTAGTCATACTCACACCCAAACTTTGTGCAGCCGAGACCTGCACTTCTTCCACATGATCCATGTCAAAATAGCCTTGACCTCCAAAAACAGTGTCAAGGTCTATATCCTCTGCAGTAGACGCAACATGCACAGCAGGAGCAGGAACAGCTTGAGTTGCTCTTGCCTGTCGCGGTTGAGGATCTCTGAACTCGTCCCCGCCAGCAGGAAATACTCTAGGTTGATTAAAAACCCAAATAGAGGAGTATGCCTGGGACGACGTTCAGGATTGCTCCTCGCACTTGACGTGCGACATTGAGCAAAGATACGTTTGCTCACTGATTCGACGTATCTGATCGGGCGTCTCTGAGGTAGAGCCGGAGCCACATGGTTCAATATCATCTGTAAAAAACGTGGGTACATGATGAACCGCTCCCGAGACATCGCCCTTCTTTGCCTGTCTATCTCGTAAAAGACCATTTGACTGAAGCTATAACGCTTGTTATAGGTCAGTGCAGTCATGGCAGACTGCATGGTCGCACCCATACCATCTGTGCCCGCCTTCCTCCCCGACATGCACACGATCATGACGTGCATATGGAAGCGCCACTGATCAAGAAGGAAACCCTTCCTCCTCTGGGTATCTCCTAATGGACCAGAGTAGCCCATTCGAAGAAACGCTCCATCACGAAAAGGAGCTACGAACTCTGTAGGATCGTCTCGAGTCTCCTCACCAAACTGTAATGCCACCCGGATCTGTTCAGAGTTGAACTGAACCTGTTGATTGTTCACCGTAGCTCTCATCACCGGGGGCTCAACACGGCAATCATATTCTACCGTCTCCCAGAAGTCTTCGATGTTCGGTAGAGATATCGGCAGTGTGCTTGTGATCGCATGAAAGATCCTCGAGCGCAGGAGGAAAGTGATAATCACGCGGTAGTCGTCCACACCGCTCGCCTCCGGGTCAAGAGTGATGCACATATTGTGACCCGGGAAAAACTGTCTCTGATTTTCACCATCATCGCCTCCTGCACCACCAGCACCCGATATCGCAGCCATATCTGCAACAAACTAACCAAGTTAGAACGACACAAAGACATAGCACAAGTTCGCTTTGTTACCATGAGCGAAGTTGTGATAAACTCTGTATAGGCGAAGTTAAAGTTGAGGCGAAGTTGGGAACAACTTCGCTTCAGCTTTAAGTTCGTCTAATTAACACCAAGTAAAAATGATCTTAGGCTAAGTTAAAGTTAACTTCGCCTCATCACAACATCGCCTCAGGCGAAGTTAAGTTATGGGCGAAGTTACAGATAACTTCGCCTCAGGCGAACTTAAGCTTCGGGCGAAGTTACGGATAACTTCGCCTCAGGCGAACTTAAGCTCCAGGCGAAGTTACGGATAACTTCGCCTAAACCCTAACTTCGCCTGAATCTGAATCGGCGACAGTAAGATTCATGGAACAACGTGCAGGTGATGATTCGGCTAGTTTTAGACTATTAAGCACTCGTAAACACAAGTTTTAAGGACATGTTGACGATCAGTATAGTGTTCACCACGTAAAAAACATAGGTTATGAAAATCGGTTTCAAAACCGATGGTTCGAGGTTAATAACCGGGTCGAAACGACCCTTTAGTAGCATCAAAGAACTTGTAATATATGAGAAAACAACATCTCGAACCTTTGATCGGTGAAAAAATCGGAATAAATAACACGAAATCGATGTAAAGATCAAGTTCGTCGGAGAATGGTGTAACTGTGGATATGTTCGCTGATATTAATGAAACAATTGGCTGTTGAAAATCCTTTTATATTGGCGGAGTTATACAAGCGAAGTCACGGATAACTTCGCCTAGGCGAAGTTAACCACAACTTCGCCTGTTCAACAACATCGCCTATATATTTACAAAATCAAACCTTATAATTTTAACAATTTTCCAATTAAGTTATAAAACTTTCCTAGAAGAAATAAATGACATGATCAATTCTAAGAAACCAGTTAAAAAATCATAAAATTATCTAAGTACAAAAAACTTAAAAAATTTAAAGTATAAGGGATCAAATTTCAGTCTCGATAGGGACTGCTACGTTTTAGAAAAGATCCGAACAGGAATCATACTAACTACGTGACTGTCACATAGATCCGTGTTTAGCTGTATTATGACATATAGAGACAGGTTGTAAGCAGGTAATATACTTAAGATGGTTTTCATCGTTTCTGTGATACGAGTTAGGTTCAATTAATCCTTAAAATTTAAGTGGGCAACAACTCAGAAATATTGATGCCTCCTATCTATCCTCAAAGCGTATTTGGCTTTCCCCAAGTCACCCCGAATTGACTTCTACCCATAGTGTCTGATTAAACATGTATGTACTCTTCTTCTGGTTCCCGTTCTTCTTCTTACTCTAAGATAGAGAAGTCTTGATTTTATCATCACTAATATGTTACAATAACTTCAAATATTTTTTTTTTTTTTTTTTTTTTTTTTTTTTTTTTTATGAACAACATAGACTTCAAAGTAGAAATTAACTGCAAGTCCCGAATCTGGATCACTGCAGTATCTTGAGACGCTATCTTCACGGGAATCAGAACACACATGGGCTCATGTATGACTGGGTAATCGCTTTTCTGCCTATCATTCGGAAAGATATATATGAAGACACGCAAAACTCTTTAGGAGTTTGCACGTAAAATCAAGTAAAATTAGTTTGTATCACATCTACTTTTACGCACCATAAAAAGTTACCATGACATACAATGACTGTCCTAAAGCCCTTTAAGCCTAGTAACTTCACTAGTTAAGCACACAAAGTTAGTATATCTATCATTTTCCAAGGTTGGATCAATTTTCCGTTTAACATAGCTAACGAACTTCTTACGAAGTAGCAGACTTGAAAAATAACATGAGATATCTACAATTGGTATCAAAAATGGGCTGTAAGGGCGACGAGCTCAGAACGAAGAAGAGAAATGACCATGACGATGATCCCAATGCATCGAAAGATGCAGGAGGTGAGCTGCCAAGAACTTCTGAAGCTCTTGGTACTTCCACAGCTGAGGGGGAGTCTACTGACGTGGCTGGTGGTTCTGGTGATGATGTGGTGTTAGTTGAAGATGATGTGATTGATGCGCTGAAGGAGCTTGATGATGACATGTTCAGTGACGATGTTTTATTCGATGAAGATGTGCTGCCAAGTGATATGATTGAGAAGATCGGTGAGCAGATTGTGATTGAAAATGGAATAGAAGAGGGGGAGATAGTAGAAGAAAACGTTGAACACGAGATCCCTGAGGTTGAGAAAGCCGACGTGAGTGCTGAGATGGATGAGACTGAGTGGGAGGAGCAGCCTAGGTGGAAGGAAGGCTGTGCTCATTGGTTTATCAAGACCAAGAAGCCTGCTGTTCCAGCCATGTTCAAGAAGAGTTATAACATCAAAGGCTATGCTGAGTCGAAGAAAGGAATCATCTGTTGGATATATGATGATCAGATCAAGTTGTTTGTGGTGAAGCGTTATGATGGTATTCAATACTTCAAGAGAATGTTGAGATCTCTCAATACGTTGCCGGAATGTGAGGTGAAAGATTTGGCCAGGTTGGGCCTGATAAACAGAAGTGACAACAATATGGCAAGAATGATTGAGAAGATTGTGTGGAAAGAAGGCATAAAAGAAAAGAAGTTTGAACTATTAAAGCCACAAAAGGGAAAGCTCGTGGAGGATACAGAGAGGGGATTGAGAGCAGATGGCAAGCCATGGATGGTGATGAAGTACAAGCCGATCCGATGCATCAAGGAGGTTCCGATAAAGAATATGCCTCAAGATGTGTTGAAGAATCTAAAATGGTGGTATGTTGATTGCCAGACTGCTGAAGCCGTGATGGAAGATGAAGATGAACAAGAAGTGCTGAGGGTGTATGACCCGATGCATCTTGTTAACTTATCGAAAGCTGATTTGCAAGTGTTGAATGAAAAGAAGATATTTTATATTCCTGCTTGGAAGGATGAAGCAAGGAAATATCAGCGAGTAGTCACGGTGTGTGTGAGAGAAGGAGTGCACGCTTGAAGATACAGGATTACGAGACAAGAGCTGAAAGATCAAGATATGAAGCTACTGCCAAGGGGGAGTCTGTTGGTGCATAGATGTCAGTAGTTCATATGTCTAAAGTCTGTAATCGAGTCTGTAATATTGTTTATGTAATTGTTTGTTTAGAAGCGAAGTTGTTGACAAGTTCGGTTAGGCGAACTTGTTAACCAAGCGAAGTTGTTGACAAGTTCGCCTAGGCGAACTTGTTGAACGAGCGAAGTTAAGGACAACTTCGCCTGAGGCGAAGTTGTCGTGTATTTATATTGTTTAACTGTTTACGGTTTAGGAGTTGGTCAGTTAGCGTTTTGGTTGATCGAGTTCAGTTTACGTGAGTCTATTGACGTGAGTCTGTAAGTAACACGATTCGAGTTATCAATATAACGTGAGTTTTGTTCGTATCGTGTGTACGTGTGTTTGTGTGATTATATTCTACGTCCGTAACGATCTACACAGGGATTCCGCACCTGTGTATATCGGGATATCTCGTGTGATCCGTCCAGGGAACCTACATTTGGTATCAGAGCTTTTGCTCGATTGTGTGGTTCGGGATATTTACGCGGGTGTAGAATTCGTTCCATTTCGGGTATTACCGGGACGAGTTTGTGGTGTTTTTGCTCATTTTAGCTTCCTACCAGTGTGTTCAAGCCTTCAAATCGTCAAAATCGTCGTTAAAATCCGTTTTTCAGATCTGCAGAAAGTTTCAGTTCGTCAGGCGAAGTTGCTGTTCATCAGGCGAAGTTGCCGTCAAGATTCGTAAGGTTTCAGCGAAGATATAAGGAGAAGCGAAGTTATTCACAACTTCGCCTACCTCATCAACTTCGCCTAACTCAGCGAAGTTCTTCTCAAGTTCGCCTAGTTCAGCGAAGTTCTCTTCAAGTTCGCTTACTTTCTAAGTTCGCTTATCCTAAGCGAAGTTATTCTCAACTTCGCCCAGTTACGCGAATTTAAGAAGGATCCAGCGAAGTTATTACTTAAGCGAAGTTATACTTAACTTCGCCTACAGTACTGTTTCGAATAAATTTTTCTAACTTCGCCCTTTTCAGAATTTTTCGGGTTTCTTAGTCTTCAAGAAGGATGTCGTCGATCAAAATTTCGGAGCTTGTCAAGATGGAAGTTGAAGCGGGGTCAGCCTCAAAGGCCCCAAGATTGCTGAAGGGAACCGACTTTGTTGCGTGGAAGGATCGGTTTATACAGTATGTTAAGTACCAGGATGCAAAAATGTGGGTATGCATCCAAGATGGATATATTCCACCGATCATGGAGTATGAGGGTCGAGACCAAATCAAGAAATACAGTAAAATGGAAGAAGAGGAAAAGAAGATGTATGAAGCCGAAAGCAAGGCTCATGCAGCAATCACAATGGCTCTTCCACAGGAGATCGTCCATACTTTCAGAAAGTATACATCAGCTAGAGAGCTTTGGGAAGCTCTTGAGAGCAGATTCGAAGGAAATGTAGGCATTCGGGCCTCAAAGATAAAGTTACTTAAGACTCAATTTTCAGTCTTTAAGTACTTGAAGAACGAATCTCTTGATGATATTATCACTCGATATTATCATCTAATGACTGAATTGAGTAACTACTCCATTTCATACCGAGAAGAAGAGATTGTGGAGAAACTTCTCGATGCTCTCCCACCAAAATGGGAGATGTATACTGTACTGATGAGGGAAGACAAGGACTTCCCTACTTGTGATCTTGAAACTGCTGTCAACAAGCTCAGAACTTTTGAGCTTAATATGGTAAGAAAAGAAACATCTATGGATCAGGTTCAAGATCCAGGCATGTACGGTGCGAAAGTGAACTCCAATACAAGTTCAAAGACTGACTCTGCCGCCTACTACGCGAAAGGTGAGTCGGGTGCCAATTCTTCACAGGAGGGGCATGTTTCAGTAAACACAAATGGGGATGTTTGCTTTGTTGCGGGTGGATCAAGTGGTACTCAGCAGACAGCAAGCCAGAGTAGTGGATCTTCAAGTTCCTCAAGCAATAATTACTCAAAGATGCCAATGAGCGTCAAATCTGCTGAAGAGCAGTTTGGCCTCTATGCTTCATTTATTGCTTCATACGAAAACTATATTCAAGGAAAGGTGGTTGATCCAGCGATGCTAGATGAAGACTATGACAAGATCGATGCTGATGATCTGGAGGAGATGGATTTACAATGGCAGATGGCCATGATAGTGAGGAGAGTGAAGAAGTTCATGAGAAAGACGGGGAGAAAGTTTGTGGGTGGCAGGCCAGGGTTCGACAAATCTAAGGTGAGGTGCTTTAACTGTCAACAAAACGGGCACTTTGCCAAAGATTGCAGAAACGAGAGAGTTGAACGTGGTCAGGGCCGGTCTACACAGCACACTGGATGTACTAAGGAAGTGAATGCCATGCTGTCCAGAGAAGCAGGTGAATACAACTGGAACCTGCATTTGAATGAAAATAGTGAACAGGCAAATATGGCTAAGGTTGAGAATGAAGAACGTGAGAAGACTACCGGAGAAGAGAAAGCTACTGGTAAGGAAAAAGCTTTCATGGCAGATAACGAGGATCAACGCTCCGAGGTAAGTTCTAAATCTTTTTGTACTAAATGTGAGAATTTGTCTGAGCAACTTGCTACCATAACTGATCAGTATGTTCGTTTAGATGCTGAATTTAAAACTCTTAAAGAAGATCATCACTTCACAAAAGCAAGAGAAAACAGTTACAAAGTTAAAATTAAAGCGTGTAAAAAAGATGTTAAAAGCTTAAAAACTAAACTTGCTGAAAAAATTGAAGTAATTGATCTAAGTTATGAGGTTTTAGAAAAAAAAACTAAACTGATTGCTGAACGAGAAAAGCAGACTGCTGACCACCAGGTGAAAGTGGTGGAACTGAACCGAAAACTAGAACAGTTCAGAAATTCCTCAGCTATTCTTGATCACCTTGTTAGTGATCAAGGTACCTCTACAAAGAGAGGAGGAATTGGTTATCACGAGGTTCCACCACTGTATAACCACAATTACACTTTTAACCTTAGTGTACAGAAATCTGCTGATTTTGAAGTTCCTCAGACAGTTCCAATCAAGGTTACGAGTTCAGAACCGAGTGTTAGTAGTGGCGAAACGAGTTCGCCTGTTTCAAGTGTGAAAATTTATGTTGCGAGTCCAGTCTCATCGGATTCGGATAAGTTGTCCGAATCAGGTAAGACAAAAGAGAAGGTAGTGTTACCCACTGGTGGAGAAAAAGATAAAACTTCTAAAAAGAGTACTCCACTCAACCCGTACGTCCCACCTTATGTGAGACGAACGGCCGGTAACACTGCCTCGACATCCAAAACAACCTTTGAAAAGAAAATGGAGTATAGGTGTTGTTTTAGATGTAATAAGTTAGGACATTTTGTTGCAGATTGTCCTCTAACGCCGAAATTCAGAGGCGTGAGGCCTATCAAAACTGAGCATAAGCTAAATGGTAATTTTAATACTGCTAAAAATGAAAACCCTTCAAAGTTTCAAAATGTAACTAATTCAGGTTTTCACAGAAACAAACCTCAGTTTTACAATGCTAATCACCAACCCGTAAGATATAATACTTTCAATACACATAGGTTTGGAAGGCCTCACACTCAATTTCCAAGGAGATTTCCTAATCGGACTGACAGGAATTATCCAAATGCTAACTTTGGAAAGCAGAAGTACGGGATGTATAGATCCAAGACCAATTGGTCTTGGGTCCCTAGATTCTAATCATTTGCTTTATTGTGCAGGAACAGTTGAACAGGGCTGCCCACAGTCTTTGGATTGTAGATAGCGGCTGTTCCCGGCACATGACGGGTAACAAATATTTGTTACACGACTTAAAACCTGTTCAGGGAGCGAGAGTTAGTTTTGCTGGTGATAGTGGAGGAAGAATTACGGGAAAAGGTACGGTGTCCAATGGGAAGATGACACTTGAGAATGTGAATTTTGTGGAAGAGCTGAAGCACAATCTGCTGAGTGTGTCGCAGATTTGTGATAAGGAGTATACTGTTCACTTCATGAAGAATGAGGCGATCGTGTTGAAGCCTGGTTTTCAGATACCAGACGAGTGGATAGTGATGACAGCTCCACGTGATACAAATACGTATGTGATGGATATGAGGTCTACTGAAATGGCCTCGGGAGAATCATGTTTGATGACGAAAGCAAGCGAATCAGAATCCGAACTATGGCACAGGAGAATGGGGCACATTCATCTTCGGAAGATGAACCACATTGTCAAAAATGGGCTTGTGATGGGCGTTCCCTTGAAAAGTTTTAACTTTGAAGACAAATGTATTGCATGCAAGAAGGGAAAGCAACACAAGAAATCCCATCTCACCAAGAAGGTCAACTCTATTGTCAGTACTCTTGAACTGCTTCACATGGATCTCTTCGGTCCGGTGAATATAAAAAGTCTAGGAGGTACTTCTTACTGCTTGGTGATCACTGATGACTACTCGCGATATTCGTGGGTATATTGTCTGAAATCGAAAGATGAGACGGCTCAAATGGTGAAGAATTTGATTACTAAAGTTGAGAACGTCATGAGTAAAACAGTTAAGTTCATCAGAAGTGACAATGGGACGGAGTTCAAGAACTTTGAAATGGAGCTTCAGAAAGGAATTGAACATCAATACAGCGCTCCGTATACTCCGCAACAGAATGGAGTGGCTGAAAGGAAGAACCGAACTTTAATTGAAGGAGCCAGGACTATGCTGGCAGATTCGAAGCTTCCTGTGATGTTCTGGGCTGAAGCAGTTGCTACAGCCTGCTATGTTCTGAATAGGGTGTTAACCGTTAAGAGACTTGGTAAAACTTGCTACGAGCTTATGCATGGAAGGAAGCCCAACTTGAGTGGTCTTGAACCATTCGGGTCCCCTTGTTCGATCTTGAAGACAAATTCTAAATTTGGGGAAGTAGCCGATGAAGGAATCTTAGTTGGTTATGTTGTTGGTACACCCAACAGACGTGTCTTCAATACTTCGACTTGCAAAGTGGAGGTGGTGTGTAACACTGACATCACAAGTTACCAACCGCCAAAACCTAGCAATGGACCTGCTGAGCTTTTCGACTATGTTAAGCTTTTTAAGTCGTTTAACGTACCGGATTTGGAGATTTCTGAAGAAGAAGAAAAAGCTGCGACGAAGATGATACTCGATGAGGAAGAAAATCTATTGCAAAGACAGCTGATTGAAAAATGTCAACCTTCCTCATCAAACACTATCGGTACCCCTGCTGCCTCAACTGAAGAAGAATTTATCAATCCTTTTCACTCTCAGCATGAAACAACCATTGATGAGATCTCTTCTAATTTGGAAGATAATTTGCATGTCGGTTCTGTTCCGACCACGAGAATTCATAAAGATCACCCTTTGAATAATATGATTGGTGATGTGTCCTCAGGTGTACAAACGAGAAGCAGCTTGAATGAACACACCTGTGTTTATACAAGCATTAAGGAGACAGGAATAATCGATGAATGCCTGTATACCTGCTTTATGAGCCAGATTGAACCGAAAAATTATCAAATGGCTTTAAAGGACAGCTCGTGGGTCGAAGCCATGCAAGAAGAGTTGGCTCAATTCGAGAAGATGGAAGTTTGGAATTTGGTTGAAAAACCAAAGAATGTGCATGCGATAGGCACAAAATGGGTGTTCAAGTGCAAGAGAGATGATAAGGGGATTATTATAAGGAACAAGGCGAGGCTTGTCGTGAAAGGTTTTAATCAACAAGAGGGGATTGATTATAACGAAGTGTTCGCTCCTGTCGCCAGATTGGAAGCCATAAGATTGTTTTTGGCGTTTGCTGCTCATGAAAAGATGAAGGTGTTTCAGCTAGATGTGAAGAGTGCGTTTTTAAATGGGATAGTTGATGAGGTTGTGTATGTTGAGCAACCTCCGGGTTTTCCTGACCCAGACTATCCAGATCACGTGTATAGGTTGAGCAAGGCGTTGTATGGATTACATCAGGCACCTCGTGCCTGGTATGCAACTTTATCGGATTACTTGCTCGAGAATGGTTTTGAAAGAGGGAAAATTGATAGCACGTTGTTCTTCAAAAGAGATGGAAGCGACATCCTGCTGGTACAAGTCTACGTGGACGACATTATATTTGCTGCATCAAAAGTCTCCATGTGTCAGGAATTTGAAGCTGTCATGAAGAAAAGGTTTGAAATGAGTGTTATGGGTGAACTAACTTTCTTTCTAGGATTGCAGGTTGATCAGAGGAAGGACGGGATGTTCATTCATCAAACGAAGTATGTTCATGATGTGCTCAAGCGCTTCAAGATGGAGGACAGTTCTCCATATGATACTCCAATCTGCGTCAATCACAAATTGGGTGCTGAAGCAGACGGTGATGCAGATGTGGACCCAACTCAATATCGGGCGATAATAGGTTCTTTAATGTACTTAACTGCATCTAGGCCTGATATAATGTTTGTTGTTTGTCTTTGTGCACGTTTTCAGGCAAATCCAAAAGAATCTCATTTGAAAGGTGCAAAGAGGATACTGCGGTATCTCAAGGGCAAGCCGAAGCTGGGGTTGTGGTACCCGAGAGGAGGAGACTTGGAGCTGGTCGCTTACACAGAATCTGATTATGGAGGGTGCAATCAGAGTCGGAAGTCAACAACTGGAGGATGTCAGTTTCTTGGTGGCAGATTGGTGTCGTGGCAATGCAAGAAGCAGACTTCAGTCGCAATTTCAACCTGTGAGGCGGAATACATGGCTGCATCCAACTGCTGCTCTCAGGTTCTTTGGATACAACAACAGCTGCGCGACTATAGTCTGAATTTCTTACTTACTCCTATTTGCATTGATAACACAGCTGCTATCTCAGTAACTAACAATCCCGTGAAACATAGTAAGACTAAACACATTGACATACGTCATCATTTCATACGGGATTGTGCTGAGAAGAAACTGATAATTCTTGAAAAGGTGGATACGCTTGATAATTTCGCTGATTTATACACTAAAGCGTTTGACAAATCCAGATTTCAAAACCTTATTGAACTGAATGGGATGATCAATCCCGAGTAACCATGCTTTTCTTGTTTATTTATTCAAAAAAAAAAAAAAAAAAAAAAACGTCACTAATCGCTTAATAATATGTCGGTTACATTAGTTTGAAGGACATGTCTTCGGATATGTTTTGGTCCTCATTTTCTACTTGTAGATTTTGAGGATAGCCATTAACCAGATTACTGATAGTGATCGGGGCGGTTTATGATGAGTTTTTCGTTCTTTTGCTTAAAATTAGTCGATCATACTTAGTTAGAAGGACACATACTAGTATGTGGTCGGTCCAGCTGATCCATTGGATCTTCGGGATAGCCGTTTACCTGAAGACTTTGTTTTGGTCGGGGCGATTTTTGTTTAAATGTTAAAATTTTTAAGGGAAATGAAATTATTTTTCAAGTCTGCTACTTCGTAAGAAGTTCGTTAGCTATGTTAAACGGAAAATTGATCCAACCTTGGAAAATGATAGATATACTAACTTTGTGTGCTTAACTAGTGAAGTTATTAGGCTTAAAGGGCTTTAGGACAGTCATTGTATGTCATGGTAACTTTTTATGGTGCGTAAAAGTAGATGTGATATAAACTAATTTTACTTGATTTTACGTGGAAACTCCTAAAGAGTTTTGCGTGTCTTCATATATATCTTTCAGAATGATAGGCAGAAAAGCGATTACCCAGTCATACACGAGCCCATGTGTGTTCTGATTCCCGTGAAGATAGCGTCTCAAGATACTGCAGTGATCCAGATTCGGGACTTGCAGTTAATTTCTACTTTGAAGTCTATGTTGTTCATAAAAAAAAATATATATATATATATATATATTTGAAGTTATTGTAACATATTAGTGATGATAAAATCAAGACTTCTCTATCTTAGAGTAAGAAGAAGAACGGGAACCAGAAGAAGAGTACATACATGTTTAATCAGACACTATGGGTAGAAGTCAATTCGGGGTGACTTGGGGAAAGCCAAATACGCTTTGAGGATAGATAGGAGGCATCAATATTTCTGAGTTGTTGCCCACTTAAATTTTAAGGATTAATTGAACCTAACTCGTATCACAGAAACGATGAAAACCATCTTAAGTATATTACCTGCTTACAACCTGTCTCTATATGTCATAATACAGCTAAACACGGATCTATGTGACAGTCACGTAGTTAGTATGATTCCTGTTCGGATCTTTTATAAAACGTAGCAGTCCCTATCGAGACTGAAATTTGATCCCTTATACTTTAAATTTTTTAAGTTTTTTGTACTTAGATAATTTTATGATTTTTTAACTGGTTACTTAGAATTGATCATGTCATTTATTTCTTCTAGGAAAGTTTTATAACTTAATTGGAAAATTGTTAAAATTATAAGGTTTGATTTTGTAAATATATAGGCGATGTTGTTGAACAGGCGAAGTTGTGGTTAACTTCGCCTAGGCGAAGTTATCCGTAACTTCGCCTGTATAACTCCGCCCATATAAAAGGATTTTCAACAGTCAATTGTTTCATTAATATCAGCGAACATATCCACAGTTACACCATTCTCCGGCGAACTTGATCTTTACATCGATTTCGTGTTATTTATTCCGATTTTTTCACCGATCAAAGGTTCGAGATGTTGTTTTCTCATATATTACAAGTTCTTTGATGCTACTAAAGGGTCGTTTTGACCCGGTTATTAACCTCGAACCATCGGTTTTGAAACCGATTTTCATAACCTATGTTTTTTACGTGGTGAACACTATACTGATCGTCAACATGTCCTTAAAACTTGTGTTTACGAGTGCTTAATCGTCTAAAACTAGCCGAATCATCACCTGCACGTTGTTCCATGAATCTCACTGTCGCCGATTCAGATTCAGGCGAAGTTATCCGTAACTTCGCCCGAAGCTTAAGTTCGCCTGAGGCGAAGTTATCTGTAACTTCGCCCAGAACTTAACTTCGCCTGAGGCGATGTTGTGATGAGGCGAAGTTAACTTTAACTTTGCCTAAGATCATTTTTACTTGGTGTTAATTAGACGAACTTAAAGCTGAAGCGAAGTTGTTCCCAACTTCGCCTCAACTTTAACTTCGCCTATACAGAGTTTATCACAACTTCGCTCATGGTAACAAAGCGAACTTGTGCTATGTCTTTGTGTCGTTCTAACTTGGTTAGTTTGTTGCAGATATGGCTGCGATATCGGGTGCTGGTGGTGCAGGAGGCGATGATGGTGAAAATCAGAGACAGTTTTTCCCGGGTCACAATATGTACATCACTCTTGACCCGGAGGCGAGCGGTGTGGACGACTACCGTGAGATTATCACTTTCCTCCTGCGCTCGAGGATCTTTCATGCGATCACAAACACACTGCCGATATCTCTACCGAACATCGAAGACTTCTGGGAGACGGTAGAATATGATTGCCGTGTTGAGCCCCCGGTGATGAGAGCTACGGTGAACAATCAACAGGTTCAGTTCAACTCTGAACAGATCCGGGTGGCATTACAGTTTGGTGAGGAGACTCGAGACGATCCTACAGAGTTCGTAGCTCCTTTTCGTGATGGAGCGTTTCTTCGAATGGGCTACTCTGGTCCATTAGGAGATACCCAGAGGAGGAAGGGTTTCCTTCTTGATCAGTGGCGCTTCCTTATGCACGTCATGATCGTGTGCATGTCGGGGAGGAAGGCGGGCACAGATGGTATGGGTGCGACCATGCAGTCTGCCATGACTGCACTGACCTATAACAAGCGTTATAGCTTCAGTCAAATGGTCTTTTACGAGATAGACAGGCAAAGAAGGGCGATGTCTCGGGAGCGGTTCATCATGTACCCACGTTTTTTACAGATGATATTGAACCATGTGGCTCCGGCTCTACCTCAGAGACGCCCGATCAGATACGTCGAATCAGTGAGCAAACGTATCTTTGCTCAATGTCGCACGTCAAGTGCGAGGAGCAATCCTGAACGTCGTCCCAGGCATACTCCTCTATTTGGGTTTTTAATCAACCCAGAGTATGTTCCTGCTGGCGGGGACGAGTTCAGAGATCCTCAACCGCGACAGGCAAGAGCAACTCAAGCTGTTCCTGCTCCTGCTGTGCCTGTTGCGTCTACTGCAGAGGATATAGACCTTGACACTGTTTTTGGAGGTCAAGGCTATTTTGACATGGATCATGTGGAAGAAGTGCAGGTCTCGGCTGCACAAAGTTTGGGTGTGAGTATGACTAGAGCAGCTACGTCGATGGCTGACTCCGATTTGGACGAGATTATGAATGAGGGGAGACGGTTGATGGTGTCTAGAGAGAGAACGATTGGGAAGAGGAAGAGAACGGAAGATGATGACGAGTCGGAAGAAGAAGAAGACATACATAAGCTGATTAGAAGATCAAGACGGGAGAGGACAGGTGCTGGCATGGGAGCTGGAGAGACTTCAAGGACTGTACGATTTGCTCCGGCCGCACTGTCTGGTATGTCCATTGTTCCTTCTTCTGTACAGGTGACGAGTACAAGCGCTGCGGATGTTACCGTGGTGGCTACATCAACGGCTGGCATTCCATCCACCACTACCATCCAGACGTCGACTCCGGAGATCGTGTCACTACCACCGCCAACGCTTACTCAGTCGGTGGTAGCTGCTCGTTTTGTGGAGTCAACGGTCGTCACAGCTGCAGGGTTATCAGGTATGATACCACCTGCGGTTACGCCTGCTTCTGGAGTCTCGCCTTCGCCAATGTCAGACTCAGAAAGAATAGCTTCACTAGAGCGGATCGTGGCAGAACAATCGAAGACTATTCAAAGCCTAGTGGAAGCAAATCAACTACAGGCATCCCTCCTGGTTGAGCATGGGAAAATCATAGATGCCTTGAAGGAGTTCTTGGCATCTCAGGGGGAGATGAGCTGTAAGGGCGACGAGCTCAGAACGAAGAAGAGAAATGACCATGACGATGATCCCAATGCATCGAAAGATGCAGGTGGTGAGCTGCCAAGAACTTCTGAAGCTCTTGGTACTTCCACAGCTGAGGGGGAGTCTACTGACGTGGCTGGTGGTTCTGGTGATGATGTGGTGTTAGTTGAAGATGATGTGATTGATGCGCTGAAGGAGCTTGATGATGACATGTTTAGTGACGATGTTTTATTCGATGAAGATGTGCTGCCGAGTGATATGATTGAGAAGATCGGTGAGCAGATTGTGATTGAAGATGGAATAGAAGAGGGGGAGATAGTAGAAGAAAACGTTGAACACGAGATCCCTGAGGTTGAGAAAGCCGACGTGAGTGTTGAGATGGATGAGACTGAGTGGGAGGAGCAGCCTAGGTGGAAGGAAGGCTGTGCTCATTGGTTTATCAAGACCAAGAAGCCTGCTGTTCCAGCCATGTTCAAGAAGAGTTATAACATCAAAGGCTATGCTGAGTCGAAGAAGGGAATCATCTGTTGGATATATGATGATCAGATCAAGTTGTTTGTGGTGAAGCGTTATGATGGTATTCAATACTTCAAGAGAATGTTGAGATCTCTCAATACGCTGCCGGAATGTGAGGTGAAAGATTTGGCCAGGTTGGGCCTGATAAACAGAAGTGACAACTATATGGCAAGAATGATTGAGAAGATTGTGTGGAAAGAAGGCATAAAAGAAAAGAAGTTTGAACTATTAAAGCCACAAAAGGGAAAGCTCGTGGAGGATACAGAGAGGGGATTGAGAGCAGATGGCAAGCCATGGATGGTGATGAAGTACAAGCCGATCCGATGCATCAAGGAGGTTCCGATGAAGAATATGCCTCAAGATGTGTTGAAGAATCTAAAATGGTGGTATGTTGATTGCCAGACTGCTGAAGCCGTGATGGAAGATGAAGATGAACAAGAAGTGCTGAGGGTGTATGACCCGATGCATCTTGTTAACTTATCGAAAGCTGATTTGCAAGTGTTGAATGAAAAGAAGATATTTTATATTCCTGCTTGGAAGGATGAAGCAAGGAAATATCAGCGAGTAGTCACGGTGTGTGTGAGAGAAGGAGTGCACGCTTGAAGATACAGGATTACGAGACAAGAGCTGAAAGATCAAGATATGAAGCTACTGCCAAGGGGGAGTCTGTTGGTGCATAGATGTCAGTAGTTCATATGTCTAAAGTCTGTAATCGAGTCTGTAATATTGTTTATGTAATTGTTTGTTTAGAAGCGAAGTTGTTGACAAGTTCGCTTAGGCGAACTTGTTAACCAAGCGAAGTTGTTGACAAGTTCGCCTAGGCGAACTTGTTGAACGAGCGAAGTTAAGGACAACTTCGCCTGAGGCGAAGTTGTCGTGTATTTATATTGTTTAACTGTTTACGGTTTAGGAGTTGGTCAGTTAGCGTTTTGGTTGATCGAGTTCAGTTTACGTGAGTCTATTGACGTGAGTCTGTAAGTAACACGATTCGAGTTATCAATATAACGTGAGTTTTGTTCGTATCGTGTGTACGTGTGTTTGTGTGATTATATTCTACGTCCGTAACGATCTACACAGGGATTCCGCACCTGTGTATATCGGGATATCTAGTGTGATCCGTCCAGGGAACCTACAATTGGTATCAAAGGGTTGCATACCCTAATAACAAATGCGAAGGATAAATGGTTGCATACCCTAAAAATATATGCAAAGGTTAAAGGGTTGCATACCCCAATAATATATGCGAATGATAAAGGGTTGCATACCCCAATAATATATGCGAATGATAAAGGGTTGCATACCCTAATAATATATGCGAAGGATAAATGGTTGCATACCCTAATAATATATGTAAAGGTTATAGGGCGTAATGCTTTTTAAAGCGTAATGTATGAATATGAAAGAAAGAAAGTATGAAGGTAAGTATGTATTAGAAACGAAAGTATAAAAGTATGAAGTATGTACGAAAGCATGTAATTATGAATGTGTGGTACGTTTTATGATTAACTAGAACTCACTCAGAGTTAAATTCATTGAGATATTGAGATCTACTATCCTCTAGAAAATCAAGGTTTTTTGAAAAACCTATGAATAAGCTACTTAGTAGTTCTTTCATTCTTTAGAAGTTCAGAACTTCAAAAACTAAAACCAAAGATTCGACCGTATAATTTCTTTGGCGGTTCCTATACACCAGTTTGGTTTAGGTTCCTTGGTTGGGACGGTTCGAAACCGTTTGTTTTTCAACTCGGTTACAAGGTAACCTTGCCCTATTATCTCATTATGCATAATGTCCAGATACATTAAATACATGTCTTCATTTTTATAAAATGTCATTCAAAAAAATTAAACAAGTTTTATAGAAAGGAATTGAATTCTTATGTTATGAATGAGTTTTATTAATCGCATTTGATTGATAATGGTATTAAATTATGACATAGGTTTAAGAGTTTACAATCTAGCACAATATAGTTTGCAACGAGACATATATTAGTCTCTCATGAGACATAGATAAGTCCCCTAGCAGGTGACTTAGGCCCTGTTTGTTTTTGCCTCTTTTCTCTGAATAGAGGAAAACGTCTGATTCGGTCAGACGTAATCAGACGTGGGGCTATTTGTTTTTTTCTGGCATTAAGAGGTTCAGCGTCTTAATAGCATCTGAACCAGTAAGAACTTTTAGTGGGTCTGAAAACCTCTTAACCAAAAAAAAACATACGTTTGTTTCTGGCCTCCATTAACTTCTAACCCGGAGACTAGGCTCCATCTCCGACGACTAGAGGTTCGTCTCTAGCCTCCACCTCTTAATGATTCAGATTTCAGACATTTGAACCACCTCTTAACATTCAGATGTGGTATTCTGATTCAGACTTAAATCTCTAAAAAAACAAACGGGGCCTTAGTGTTTGAACTGGCCTTGGGACAAATATTGGCCCATTACGACCATGTGCTTTGACTATATGATGCCATGGTCTAACTTGTTTTCTTTCAAGGATTTATTTATTGAAATCCTATTTTAATAAAACCTAAAACCTACTTTACGAAGATAATTTTTTAACATATATATCAGTTTGATTGAGGTAGCCAGACATGGATTGGATTTCTTGGCTAAGTGCTTAAGGTGCCTAAGACCTTGACTATTGGTATTCCACTATAAAGGTTACTTTTTTTATTTGAACCTTGTTTTGATTTAGTTTTAAGTTTAATGTATTACCATTTCATGGTTTTTAACCAATTAACTTTCCTATTACTTAATTAGGGTATGAAAGAATTGTGAGGCACCTTTATTTTGGGCACTACATGCTGCTACTGTAGTCTCCATGTCTAAGTTATCTCTTCCTTTATTTGCTTATATGTATTCTGTGAGTTGATCAAACTATAAGGTTGAGATGGCATTTGATTCCTCTATTGTCGTACCAAGATCGTATTTCGCTGGCAGCCATCGTACACCTTCTAAAATACTTGTTCATAATTGTTTAATTATATACTCACTTTTATGGACATAATTCATCTTCATTATTTGTCATGTGTAGTTTTTAAACTCTGATTGTAGTCTCTGTAACTTCGTTGTTTTAACCTTTGGTCACCATGGTATTCAGTTTTGAACTTGTTCAATACTTGGCGTCCAGAAAAGATTCTAGAGAATACATGATCATAAACACACGAGGCAAATAGTCACACTAAAACTTGAATATGATTTTTGTTACTTATAGAAGCTTATTCTTAACTAGATTTTCTTTTGGATTACTCATTCATGCACCATAACCTTCTCCTGGGACTTTGATTAATGAAGGTTTTGTAGAATTCAAATAAGTCCGGTTTTCTATGTATCACACCGAGATCACTTTCAAATTGAATTAATTTGTTAGGATTCACGAAAATTAATAGGGAAATTGAAAGATAAATGCAAAATTGAATATGAAATCTGTTACGAAATATGTACCAAAAATAGAACATAGACCATCATTATATATGGGATGAAACATCAAAAAATGTATATTGGTGGTTGATTTAGATACATAGATAACTGGGAAACATATCCGCAAAAACACTATCACAATTCACTAGTAAATAGTCCATAGTAACTCAGATATTGCTCAATGCCCAAGCTACCATTGATGAGCGGCAATAACCTTACTAATAACAGATGATTACTGATGATCATTTACTATTGAAGGAACAAGTTTTCAATAATTAGTTATACATAAGGATGACCACCCATAACATGCATGGGAATAAATGAAACTTTCCATTACTCATAGATATCTAGAAAACATTTTAGTAGCACCACTATTAGGTAACATGGACGCCAAAGAGTGACCATATCCAAAGATCAAAAGTATAAGAAAGATCACTTTCTAGTTATAACCCGAAAGTATTGTACCTTGAGTGGTTCTAATACTCTTATTTGTGCGATAAAGTTTTAGTTCACGAATTATCTCACCATTCTCTCCATTACCATTGTAGTGAATGACCCAAATTAACCCATGAAGGATAACCATGCTCTCATTTACAATACTTACAATTTATAGGAAGCTCATACCATAGAACATATTCTATAATTGTTCATCCTACATACTTGTAGTAGTTTGTAAAAGGTTGATCACGTGGCTATAATCATATCCTCAAAAGCTCCATTTGCTGGAAAATTGTTACTACCTAAACTTCCTAGTTATGAGAATGATCTCTTTCCTACAAAGAAGATAACAAAGTTTAATGTTTTGGCCTTCTATATTTTTTTAGCTTCATTTCCTTGATTGGTTACTGGAGTTATGCTAATTTATTGAAAATTGACAATTACAAAATATGGTTAACTTGATATCAAAAAACAACCTTTGTTTTGCTAATATCAGTTGATCATAATTACTGCATGCATCATCAGAGTTTGATGAATTTCATCAAAATGTAGAACATGTATCATGCATGTGTGGATTAATTTCATCCAGGTTTTAAACATAAAAAGAAAATGATGCAAGCAAACTAGCACTAAAACCTCTTTGCATTCAATACGTAACACACGTTCATAATAATAATCGGTATGTCATTAGGCAAAGGAAAAACACAATTATCAAGCCTCCCACATGTATGGGTAGGTGGTTTTAGGCAGAAATGTGCCATATGTAAACTTCTTTGATTGCATTCACGTCATTGTTTAATACAGCTAAACCCATGACATTTAGGTCACATGGCAACAAAATTACCACTTTTATAAGATTTGCCATTGTAAGGTTTATAACCATAGTAAAATTGCATGCACAATAAATTCACAATATTGAAATGAATACATAAGGACACAGATTTACAAAGCTTACCGCGAGTAGCGGTCCTGAGTCCAAAATCGAATTGTCTGGTTTTTCTCACACAGATCGTATATCGTACAATATTCATGAAACCTCGAGGTTCATTGCTTTGGATTATGTATTTTACATATTTGATTCCTCGAATTGCTAATATTCACTTTTTATTATGATATAGTCATAAAATACACTTTAAACAGTTAAGTTCAGATTGATACTTTGATTTATTTATCTCTCTATATTTTCAATTGTAGTTATGCTAAATATGTACTTAACATTTATTTTGCTATAGCTGGAATTTTAAATTTTGATTATTTGTAGATAAAACTAAGTCTTACGAGCCAAAAGTACACCACATTTAATGGAAATACCGAACATCTGTATGAAGATTTTACATTTGGGTTTACTAAATTGATTCTCGTATCTTAGACTAAAACTTTCAGAATTAAAAGAATTCATCAATGCACATAAAATGAGCAATACTTAACGACTATATCATAATAAAAAGTGATTGTATTGTTAGCAGTGCTGCTATCACCCACAACTTTTAGCGGTTGTGAATGTTAATTGTGGTGTCACGGGTGTAGCAGGGGCATCACATGTGAGAAGCTCCATCCTTTCATTGATGTCTAAGATCTTAAGACCACTCATGGACACAAGTTCTTTCAACTCCTTTCGATTTAAGTCAGCTACTAAGACTTTACCACTCAAACAATTAACAATATCAGAAGTATCTAAATACTGAAATGAATACAGATGGACACAAATTTATAAAGCTTACCGTGAGTAGCGATCTTGAGTCCAAAATCGAATTGTCTGGTTTTTCTCGTACAGATCGTATATAGTATATCGTACAACATTGATGAAACCTCGAGGTTCATTCCTATGGATTATGTATTTTCACATATCTGATTCCTCGAATCGCTAATATTCACTTTTTATTATGATATAGTCATAAAGTACACTTTGAACAGTTAAGTTCAGATTGATACTTCGATTTATATCTCTCTCTATATTTTCAATTGTAGTTATGCTAAATATGTACATAACATATATTTTCTATAGCAGGAATTTTAAATTTTGAATATTTATAGATAAAACTAAGTCTTTCAAGCCAAAAGTACACCTCATTTAATGGAAATACCGAACATATATATGAAGATGTTACATTTGGATTTACTACCTAAATTGATTCTCGTATCTTAGACTAAAACTTTTCATAATTAAAAGAATTCATCAATGCACACAAAATGAGCAATACTTAAACTGAATAAAATATTAGAAAAGATATATTGAACTCTCACCTCAAACTGAAGCAACAATAGATTTCCTAAAAGATAATCTTGTAAACAGAATAACAAACAACTATTAAAAAACAAACAAAACCAACATCAATACGTAAAAGGAAACGAAATACGATAGCAAATCGAATCATTCATGTTCTCGAAACAATCTTCTATCATGCAAACCCTCAAACAATGAGATACATCAAACATTTTTAGGGAAGAATGTTCCTGACCACAAATCTTTAGTAAATGACTTCGTCATGTCGATCTTTGGAATAGTATCTGAACCATCGACCTCTTGATCACTTAGCCATTCAGGCGGGTACCAATCAAAATTTTGTGCGTCATCTAACGCTCCAGTGTTCACCATCACGGGTACAAATGGCTCTACATCTGTTCCTTCTCTGATTGTACTGTTAGCAGTGCTGCTATCACCCACAACTTTTAGCGGTTGTGAGTGTTGTGATTGTGGTGTCACGGCTGTAGCTGGGGGCATCACATGTGAGAAGCTCCATCTTTTCGTTGATGTCTAAGATCTTAAGACCAGTCATGGACACAAGTTCTTTCAACTCCATTTGGTTTAAGTCAGCTACTAAGACTTTACCACTTAAACAATCTGACAACATCTTGGCCTTCTCAAGCTCGTGGTTCGCCATGACAAGCTTGTTGAGCTTCTCCTTAGCCTTGTTGATCCTCTCCATGAGATAGCTTTCCTGATTCAACATTTTATTCTACCTTTCTATCTCTGGCTTGGCCTGGTATTGACGCACCACGTGTAGGATAACATCTTTGTCATCGGGCCACAACTCGGGTTTACTTTCATTTGGGCTATACAAGATGAGACATGCCATGACGTCACATAATGTACAAAGCTCGTGCAACTTCTTTTTAAGAGATTCCTTCCTTTTTATGAAGGAACTTTTTCTAGACTTGATGTTCTCTATGAAAGAAAGCTTTACTTTGTTCCTTGGCATGGCAATGATTATGTGAAAGAAACAAAGCAAATGTAGAAGTTTGTGTGTGTGACTTTCAATGATTTTGATATTGGTTCTTATAAGCACAAAGTTTAGTAATGTGTAATATTTTAGAATTAATTACCTTATGTGTTAGTGATTAACTTCATAAATGTAGTCAAAAGTGAATGATGGCTTGATCTTTATATAAAGATTACATAATAAAGATTCACACAATTAATTTTCAAACAAAGCATTTAAAATCTTAATGATGGAAGAGAATAAAGTACTTTCTATAGGTAAGCGTTCATAATGTTTTTCTATATTTGTTTAGATATTCGTTGATTAGAACAAAATCTCATCCTAACACTTTGCATAGTTGATGAATATACTTGTTTGTGTTAATGGGTAGATTTCATGTCTATTAACTTATTTTTAAGACATTTGTATTTAATAGTTTTTATTTATTAATTTATAAGATACTTTGTCTTGAAATCTTCAATATTTATATACACTCTCTAATAAAAAGCTAAGTAGTTTGTCACTTGCACATATAAATTTATAATAAATAATAGCATTTACCAATAAAGCTCACGCCTTTTTTTTTTCTTTTAATATTTGAAGGTCATATTTATCTATAATTTTATATAAAAAATTATTCAAGATATTTAAATTTACTCAAAACTAATTTGAAGTTTGAACTTTATTACTTTTGTATGTTCATCAAATATTGTTGTATATAAAAATAAACATATATGGCTTCTTATATCTCATACCACTTAATACCCATAGTTTTTCAAATTGAACATATCTTTACTCTCTAAACAATGTATGTATATATCGGTTTAATTTACACATTATTCAACTTTCATTGCCAGTATTCTACATCTATGTAGGTATGATTAAATCAATTACAAACATGTCACATGATCGATTCAAATATTAGTAAACTGCTACAAGCTAAAGTGTATTGCTTATTTTTAAATTGTTGTAGAGATTGCTATACATGGAATGTGTATTAAGAATGTTTGATATGTTTATTTAATGTATATTAAATATTCTGTTTTCATTAACTACCCATGCTGTTCATCGATCTTGAACTAGTACAACATATAACAGATTACATAAACTAATAATTGATTAGCTAATCTTTTAAGATATTGTTTGACCTAACATATAAGAAGCCTTTCACATTGTCCCATGGTCTAAAAGTATCATCTATCTCTACACCGTCACAAATAGTGTAACACTACTAATATAACCCTATTAAACGACTACAAACATTTTTTTAAAGGAAAACTTATTATAAAGCCATCATGTACCACTCACAATAAACAAGAGTCCATGGTTACAACTTTCAAGAAATAAAATGAGACAATAGCATCCTATTTTTAATAATAATAAATAAGAGAATTTTGTTTTTTTAATGGTGTGTTATAATTTAGTTAAGTTAACTAACAATAACTTGAGTATGGGCTTGGGAAGAAAGATGGATAAAGGAATGCACTACAAAGAAATGCCATTAAGTAGCACACTTTTTTAATGACATTTAGCTTTTGTGCCACTAATGTTGGGCCAAGTTTATGTGGTTTATACTTAGTATAGTTATGTTGGGCTTGGGCGCAGGTTCCATGTAAACCGAGAACACCAATGGTGTTCTCGGTGGGTTTTTATGTGTTTTGGGCCAGTGTGTTGGTTTCTCTATATATAGGTCATATTGTGTATAGGGTTCAGGTTGTTGGTTTTGACTAGTTGTTTTATTCCAAGGTATTGTAATCGCACTATTGTAAGTGCTTAAGCACCAGACGTATTGTTAATACACGTGTGTTTTGAAGCAATTCCGTGTTACCCTACTTGTTAACTCGTGTTCTTGAATCACCAAGCATAGGTATTCAGCACCTATGCTTGTCATATTGATATCATAATTGTAGTGATCCAGATTCCGGACTTACAATTGGTAACAGAGCCTTAGACCTTATTCAGGCTCGTTATTGTGATATCAAAGATTTGAGAATAAGTTTATTCGGTGTTATTTAAGCTTTTCCGGTGAGGCACTGACCGGAGAAGGAGACTGCTATTGTTTTGGTCATAGATTTGTCATTATTGGAAATAATTTGAATCTCATAAAAAACGGGATTAGATTGTTACCAAATTTATCTAATCAAATCTATCTTGGGGTGTTCTCAGCAGATATTCAGTATCTTTTGCCTAGAATAGCATTCTCGGCTTTCTGGTTCTCGGCCAAGTTCAATTCTCGTCTTATAGAGTTCTCGGTCAAAGTGTAGGTCAAAGCTAGTGGTTTTCGGTCAAAAATTGGTGAAAATTGAGTTCTCGGTGAATATCCTGGTCAAACTTCGAGTTTTCGGTCAAGGATTGGTCAACCTCAGCGTTCTCGGTCAACGCCTGGTCATAACTTGAGTATTCGGTCAAGGATTGGTCAACCTCAGCATTCTCGGTCAATGCTTGGTCATAATCTGGGTTCTCGGTCAACCTGTTTCAACGTGTTCTCAGCCTAGTATGTTGTTTGGGGCTTGTTCTTTTTTTTTGGACTTGGACTATTCTACTGGACTTATAGATTTAATTTTAATTGGACTTAGTTGAAATGGCCCAGTTAACAAATACCAGTAACTCCACCAACTCGTCACTTCTTCAAGAACTTGACTCCATCATGGGCACTCCTACTCGTATACCCCGCCTATTGTCCCATGAGGGGTTTAGTGAATGGAAATTTCGCTTTGAGCACTATGCCAAGATGAAAGACTCCAAAATTTGGAAAAGCATTGTGAGGGGACCTCAAAGGATCACCTATCAAAGGGATGACTCGAGATCTAGCGAGTTGGATCGTGAAGCCGATGCAACAACTGAAACCGAAACAGCAACACCAACAACCACCAGCCCACAACAACAAACCGCTCAACTTGAGCCACAAGCTCCAGAAATGCAAGCTGCACCAGAGACATTTATTGCAGAGCCATCATTTCAAGAGTTGTTGACAAGTGACTTTGTTAGCGATTTTGATTTTGAGACAGATATTCCACACTCAAACCCTTCAGATATTCCATCTGGTTCATCCGACCCATCTATTCAGGGTCAATTAAGCTCAGGTACTTCAGATAAGGTTGCCCAAATCCTTGCTATGCAAGAGAGCTATTTTCAGAATAAAGGAAAAGGTGTGGTTCTTGAGAATGCCCCTGTAGATGTTCATGCACTGCAACGACGAGTCTTTGAACTCGAGCAGGATTCGGTGGTTAAAGACATTCGTATTCAGGAACTTGAAGCAAGCAACTCAGACAAGGACTCCAAGATTAAAGAGTTGCAGTCTGGCATGGGAGGTTTAACAGCAATGTATCTCGATCTCCAACAAAAGCTATTTCAGAAATTTGGAGATGAGTTTAAAAGTAATGAATATGTAGTATATCAAACTCCCACTGTTGATCAAGACAAAGGCTCCCCTGTTCGTCCAGCTGAAAATGTTCATGAATCAGAGTCCTTGAAGCAATACATGGAGGCACCCCCCATCTCAAAAGAGAAATCAGACAGAATTCAGAAGAAGCTGCTGGAAAAAGAAAAGAAGAAACTGATAGTGATGAAGAATTCAGATCAGAATGTTGTATCATTGGATCATCCAGACAGGTACATTGTCACTTTCAAAAGGGTTTCTCTGACAAATATAGTGATCGATCGGGAGTCTTGTGTTGGGGCTTTGATGCGGATAAGAGCATGTGGTGGGTGAAAAGAAGTTCAGGAAACACCGAATACTACAAGAAGATGAAAGATTTCGGTTCCTGGACCAAAGTGGATCTAAGTGACTTAATAAATTCTCCATTCACAAATCCATCAAATGACAAGTGGGGTACAGACTTCTGGGAATTTCTGAAAAGACAAGTTGATCGAGGTTTCCCGAATATGAAGACTGCCGAATCCTTTTTAAAGAAAGCCAAAGGTGTCTTGGATCCAAAGACTGGGAAAACAATGGTGAATGTGATGTGGCCTCCCACAAAGAAAGCTACTTACATTACTGTACCAGATGCCATTCCTGATGGTACATTGGAGAACATGAGATTCTGATTCTATGACTCTGTCACTGCCACAGTTGTTATCAAACTACAAAAGGGAAAAGGTCAATATCGATTCATTGATCCTAAGGATTTGTTGAAATTTGGAGAAAAGGATATCAAGACGCTCAGCATGTTTCAGCATGTTTCAGATTGTAGCTGATGTACTTTTTGAAACAGCCGCCAAAGAATATACGAGCATGGTTGCGTCTATCATCAACAACAAGTTTTGGGCTGGAGCGTTGAAGGATGTTGATATAGACTACATGGAGCACTATTAAAGATACAGCTACAAACCAAGGGGGAGATTGTTGGGCCAAGTTTATGTGGTTTGTACTTAGTATAGTTATGTTGGGCTTGGGCGCGGGTTCACTGTAAACCGAGAACACCTTTGTGTTCTTGGTGGGTTTTTATGTGTTTTTGGCCAGTGTGTTGGTTTCCCTATATATAGGTCATATTGTGTATAGGGTTCAGGTTGTTGGTTTTGACTAGTTGTTTTATACCAAGGTATTGTAATCACATTATTGTAAGTGCTTAAGCACCAGACGTATTGTTAATATACGTGTGTTTTGAATCAATTCCGTGTTACCCTACTTGTTAACTCGTGTTCTTGAATCACCAAGCATAGGTATTCCGCACCTATGCTTGTCATATTGATATCATAATTGTAGTGATCCAGATTCGGGACTTACAACTATATTAGGTTTTAATGGTACTTTGTGTATGTCATATTTGCTTTGCACACATTTTTAGTGAAATTTAGCATTTGTGTCACTAAATTTAAATTTTAGTGGCACTTTATGTATGCCATACTTTCTTCGCATACACTTTTAGTGGCATTTAGTATTTATGTAACTAAAATTTAGGTAAATTATAGCACCTTGTGTACACCACTTTTTCTTGGAAACATTTATTGTGACATTTACCTTTTGTGTTACGTTAGTTTATGTTTTTAATGGCACGTTGTGTGTGTCATATTGTTTGACACGCGGTTTAATGGTTGCGTAAATAATTGAAAAGGACAAAAAAGAATTTGTGATTATGTTCATATTAATCTAATGGTATTACTTGTTTATGTTCATTCGTTTATCAAACGAAGGCAAACAAACTTAGTGTTGAAAAATTCATAAATGGTTGGTTAAGCGTTTGGCTCATTTACAGCCCTAGAAAGCTTACCAACTAATTCCATATTTTAGTTCCATGTGGTTTGTATGTTATTTTTTTTTCAATTAACATGTCCTTAAACATTGTATTAATATGTGTTGGGATGAGAAAAGCCTAAAGAAAGATTGGAATCTACTCAACCTCCTTGTAAAATGGCTAAGTTTGGAATCCGACCACACTTAAGCATCCGATCAAGCCTAAACTTAGTCAAGAAAGGTATTTTGCTCTTCGAGATAAGTTATCTTCTGGAATTCTTTCTTTAAGTCAAGCAAAGTTTGTTTCAGAGCAAAGTGTTGACTAAACCAAATATTTTGGTGGATCGAGCAAGTTATTATTATTTATAATAAACTGTGGTCCCAGCAAACTTGATGGAAGTTGATGTAGAAATTTCTTAGGGACTTCTAACGAGCAAGGTTCAACCTCGAGAAAGCTACAGTGTTACCAGCACACTTTGATTAGTTCAAATAAGTTAAATAACAAAGCGTTGAAGGGATCTCTTAAGAACAAGTTTTCTTGGAGGATATATATCGAGCAAAGTTTGATGTTATCAGGAAGATTGAAGTCTTCTTGATGAATATTTTCTAAGAAAAATAGTCTAAGTAAAGCTTACTTGGAGAACTATTTACGATCAAACTTAATGGTTACCAGGTCTGCTCGACAAAGACAAAAGCTGCAAAGCTTACTCGAAGACCTATTTACACTTAGTAACTCTTGTAATATGTTTGAATATGTTTAGTATCAATAATTAGGGTTTCTAGTTAGAATATCGGGTGTCAGGGCAGGCCTACAAAAGGAAACTTTAGGGCACGCCTATGACAACAACGGACCCTAAGAGAATATTGTTATTTGACGGTTGTCTTCATCCTGTACGGAAAGCTGCCAAGAATACAAACATTCCACCTAGAATCCCTAATCGATTTTCATTGTATCCTTCTTAATATTAATGGAAATTTTTTGAGTTACTTTGTGTGTTTGTTACTTTTCTGTCCGTTGAGCAATACCAAGAATATTATTGATTCCGCCTTTAATATTCTTTGGTCTTTTCACAAAAACAGTATGTCGTAACCTTCTTGTCGACACATTTGTGTGGGTTACGATAGTGTGTAAGTGAGCGATTAAGTGAGACATACAGAATCGATAATTGGTATCAGAGCTTGTTTGATGCTTTTGTGAAGAACTATTGCTAAATATTGATTATTTTGAAGATGAAGAACTACGTCAGCTGACAACTGTTCTATTGGTTTGTGACGTCATCTGACCTGTTATTCATTTTTCACATATTTACAATACTGTTGAGGTTTAAAAGTATTTCTTACTCAGATTTCTATTAAAGTTGTTTACTTTGTTACAGATCTTGCTCTTATCCATCCAGATCCATTGATTGTTAAGTTTTTTTATTGTGTCAAGTTTTTAAGTAA
Source organism: Bidens hawaiensis (assembly GCF_021521415.1). Taxonomy (NCBI): domain Eukaryota; kingdom Viridiplantae; phylum Streptophyta; class Magnoliopsida; order Asterales; family Asteraceae; genus Bidens; species Bidens hawaiensis. Next base: position 76,537 of record NW_027498796.1, on the reverse strand, counting down.
ATTTTTCATTTAAAAAATATTCTAAAATACCAAAAAGAATTATGTATGGATCAATGGATGAGCAAGAGGTTTCTACTAACAAGATTCCTAGGTTTTATGGACGGGAAAAACTACATCAAGTGGATGGTGTTGTTTGAAGCTGCCGTTTGTTACAATGATGTTGAAATGTGGAACTCGATCAAGAATGGACCACATGTTTTTATGGGACACCATTGAGGAATCGAAGTGGAAGGATTCGTATGTTGCCATTTAAAGGATACCAAAATTTTATATAACTTAACAATTTTATGTTTATTACTTAGGAGCATTATGAGTGAAAGTTTCTTTATAATAAAAATATAATGCACATAACATGTGTTAGGGTAACATTAATTACAATGGATATTGTGTGACAAGTCTATTCGGTTTCCATGACTTATACAGAAAACTAAAATATATTGCCTACACTTTTTCCAATTGAAGTAAATGTTTATATGAATAGTATTTAGCTGATTCAATCATAAACACACGAGGCAAATAGTCACACTAAAACTTGAATATGTTTTTGGTACTTATAGAAACTTATTCTTAACTAGATTTTCTTTAGGAGTACTCAATCATGCACCATAACCTTCTCCTGGGAATTTGATAAATGAAGGTTTTGTAGAATTCAAATAAGTCCGGTTTTCTATGCAACGAAAATCAATAAGGAAATTGAAAGATAAATGCAAAATTGAATATGAAATCTGTTACAAAATATGTACAGAAAATAAAACAAAGACCATCATTATATATGGGAAGAAACATAAAAAAATGTATATTGGTGGTTAATTTAGATAATTATATAAGTGAGAAACATATCCGCAAAAACACTATCACAATTTACAAGTAAATAGTCCACAGTAACTCAGATATCCGCAAAAACACTGATATTTTAGGGATTTTGATCGGAATGCGAATACGAGTCGATTGATGTAAAACTTACTTTCAAACGGTGGTCCAAACGACTAAAGGAAGCTTCAATTTCGGTGTTTAAACTTTTAATTAACAAAAATCAAGATGTTTGAAGCGTCGTTTCGAGTTAAGTTTTACATCAATCGACTCGTATTCTCATTCCGAGCAAAAGCCCTAAAATATCAGTTTGAAATTTGGAAAAAAACATAACGTCGTTAAGTTTTTTTTAACGGAAAGCCAATGAAAATAAATAGTGTGAAAGTTGGGACCAGTGACAGCTACTTTCAAAGTTTTGGGATTATTATCAGCCAACTGTATTAAGTTGGGATTATTAAAATCCAATTTTCCTTTTTAAATTGTTGTAGAGATTGCTATACATGGAATGTGAATTAAGAATGTTTGATATGTTTATTTAATGTATATTAAATATTCTATTTTCATTAATTAGCCATGTTGTTCATCGATCTCGAACTAGTACAACATATAATAGATTACATACAAAAATTATTGATTAGCTAATATTTTAAGATATTGTTTGACCTAACATATAAGAAGTCTTTTACATTGACCCACGGTCTAAAAGTATCATCTATCTCTACACCGGCACAATAGTGTAATACTACCAATATAACCCTATTACAGCCCTTCTATACTTTTTAGCTTCATTTCCTTGATAGGTTACTGGTGTTATGCTAATTTATTGAAAAATGACAATTACAAAATATGGTCAACTTGATATCAAAAAACAACTTTTGTTTTGCTAATCGCAGTTGATCATAATTACGATGTGCATCATCAGAATTTGATTAATTTCATCAAAATGTAGAACATGTATCATGCATGTGTGGATTAATTTCGTCCAGGTTTCAAACATAAAAAGAAATTGATGCAAGCAACTAGCCCTATAACCTCTTTGCATTCAATACGTAACACAATTTCATAAGAATAATCGGTAAGTCATTAGGCAAAGGAAAAACACAATTATCAAGCCTCCCACATGTATGGGTGAGTGGTTTTAGGCAGACTTGTGCCGTATGTACACTTATTTGATTGTATTTAAGTCATTGTTTAATACAGCTAAACCCATGACATTTAGGTCACATGGCAACAAAATTACCACTTCTATAAGGTTTGCCATTGTAAGGTTAATAACCATAGTAAAATTGCATGCACAATAAATTCACAATATCAGAAGTGTCTAAAAATTAAAATGAATGCAGATGGACACACATTTACAAAGCTTACCGTGAGTAGCGATCTTGAGTCTATAATAGAATTGTCTGGTTTTTCTTACACAGATCATATATTGTATATCGTACAATATTCATGAAACCTCGAGGTTCATTCCTTTGGACTATGTATTTTACATATTTGATTCCTCGAATTGCTAATATTCACTTTTTATTATGATATAGTCATAATGTACACTTTGAAAAGTTAAGTTCAAATTGATACTTCGATTTATTTCTCTCTCTATGTTTTCAATTGTAGTTATGCTAAATATATACTTTACATATATTTTGCTATAGCTGGAATTTTAAATTTTGATTATTTATAGATAAAACTAAGTCTTACAAGCCCAAAGTACACCTCATTTAATGGAAATACTGAACATTTGTATGAAGATTTTACATTTGGATATACTAAATTGATTCTCGTATCTTAGACTAAAACTTTCAAATTAAAAGAATTCATCAATGCACACAAAATGAGCAATACTTAAACTGACAAATATTAGAAAATCTATAGTGAACTCTCACCTCAAACTGAAGCAACAATAGATTTCCTAAAAGATAATCTTGTAAACAAAATAACAAAAACTATTAAAAAGCAAACAAAACCAACATCAATATGGAAAAGGAATTGAAAAACGATAGGAAATCGAATCATTCATGTTCAAGAAACAAACTTCTATCATGCAAACCCTCAAACAACAAGATACGTCAAATATTTTTAGGGAAGAATGTTCCTGACCACAAATCTTTAGTAAATAACTTCTTCATGTCGATCTTTGGAACAATATCTGAACCATCAACCTCTTGATCACTAATCCATTAAGGCGGTTACCCATCAGTATTTTGTGCGAATGATTTATGAGTGTACGTATGAAATTGTATAAATGATAGTATGAAGAAACATATGAAGGTATGAGGAAGGACCATACCCTTATACTATCAGAGAGGATAAGACCTGTAACACCCCGTAACCGCAGCGGAAACGTAAAAGGGATGCGACAGACACCTCTGATATCAACCACATTGTTTATAAAGAAAACCGAATGCATTAATATACTTCAAAATTACATTATCTCATCTTTCATTACCGTCTAGGTGATACACACATCATACAATACGGTTCATAATTCTATCTGTTATAATGTATCCTAACGTCCAGCACGCAAACCTTACACACATCAAGCACTTAGCACGTAATCAATCACTTTATCTTAGTTGTACCTGAAAAGCATGTGAGAAAACGGGTCAACTACGAATAGTTGGTGAGTTTCACAATTTTAGTAAACCATGATAAATCCATATCATAATATAATATTATCTGGGGACACTGTTAACCCATAAACACATTTAATAACCTCTGGGGACATTGTTGACCCAGAACACTTCCAATAACCTCTGGGGACACTTTTAACCCAGAACACTTCCACTAACCTCTGGGGACACTGTTAACCCAGAACACTTCCAATAACCTCTGGGGACACTGTTAACCCAGAACACTTCCAATAACCTCTGGGGACACTGTTAACCCAGAACACTGTTGTGGGACCTTTCAATATTAACAACTCAGACAATTACCATTTTAATACATTACCGTACGATTCCCGTACAATAAACATTATATAAATACATTCATTTCCATGCGATCAGCATGTACTTAAACCTTTTGATAGAAACATGCTTCCCGCCCCGGGAAAATATTTAGAACATTTCAGTAAAAAGGGGCTCGTGAAAACTCACCTTAGCACATGCAAGCAGGTAACAACAATCATTATCAATTAACACGTCCAATCTGTAATATGATCCCTACGATCGTTATTATACAATTATTGTTTATATAATCTTTAACCTTATCAATCGGTACATCTGGGGACACTGTTAACCCAGTACTGTACCTGTTCCGGGGGCAATGTTAACCAAGAAATACTTCTCCGGACTCAGATTGTGATGTCGTTTAGAGTTCCATGGTCACAATTTCTATTAGTCGTTTTCTCGTTTTGCGTGCCTAGCACGAATATCCGTTTTATGTTTCAAAAATGAGTTTGGTCACACACGACCCGAAAATAGTGGTTGTCTGATAATTTAATTTAAAATGTGAAATTATAGCTCGGTTTAGACGTCCCGATTGGCCGCGGGACTCGTTTCCGTCTTTGGCGTACCGGAAACCGTAAAAATCGGTTAAAAATACCCAAATCATCCGACTTATTTTCGGATGATTCATTTTTACTTGTTTAACTCAATTATATGAAAATAGTCCATTTTTAAGGTTTTTATACACCAGTCAGCTCGCTCAAGCGAACTTCATCGGTTTACGCGTTTTAACTTTAAAAGTTTGATAATCAGCACGATTAATTATCCGTTTACTCTCGGATCTTGAAATTTTTCACAAATCACTATTAAATAGTGGGGAATTTTATAAAAATATTTCCAGAATTAATTCTTATATTTAAAATTTATTTATCTATTTTTAAACACCATTTAAACACTAAATATGTCGTAAATACCAAACGACCTTAGAAAAATCCCAAATTTTTCCTGGATGTCCCCTGCCATCCACATAGTCCCCTGTAATTTTTCCAGAACCAAAATCTTCTTTTACATGCCCTTTTTCCAAAACCGAGCTAGAAATCTCTAGAACTCGTTTAACCGAAAAGCCTACTTAGACTTCTCCAACGGTCCTCAAATTTTGTGTGTGACTTATACATAATATGAAAAGCTTATCTAAAACTTTCCAGAATTTTTCATGATATTTAACTATTTTTCACCATTTTTGGCCAAAACCGAGCATTAAATTCACCAAATATTCATCCTTTATCCAAAAATTACCAAAAATTCACAGAACTCATCTTTTCATGTGTTTAACACCTCTGTAAAATTTCATGACCTAACTGTAAAGCATCAACAATCTGTCCAATTTTCCCAAAACCGAACATAACCGAATATACCTTTCGTTTTCCGCCACTACAAGCTACAAACTCATCTTTCCGCCTTATCTACCACTAAACACAGAGCCTACAAACAACATACCACAATACCAAGCAAGTTACACTCACGATCAAGCCATTTCTTTCATGGTTACGGTTATGATACTAAAAACAAAGATTTATCCGTAAAAATTCGTTTTTGATTCGTTTAACTCATTTCTTGGACCAAGATCCCTTGTATAACCCGTATACATCACTTGATCATGCAAGAATCGGTTTTCATCTTTGAAACCTCATTTTCTTGCAAACAAACTCAAGAAACGAAGATGGAAACGTGATTAACTCGATTCTTTACCTTGTTTTCTTGCTAATTATCTCGGGTTTTGGATCATGATCTTGAGAGGATTGATGAATCTTTGAGAGAGTTGATTGAAAAAAGAAAAAAAAGAAAATAAGGGCCATGGAGGCCGATCGGAAATGTTAATGGGGTGGGGTGGGACCCACAAGTTCATTCTTGGCCACAAACTTGGATTTCCGAAATCTGGATAATGTTTTGGATAATCTGGTTCAGTTCGTTTCTCGGTTAAATGTTTAATTCGGCTTAAAACGAGGCTAAAACGGTCGTTTTTGGTCTAAAAATTGAAATTTATATAAAACCGATTTAAAAACTTAATCCATGACATTTATTAACTTAAAACGTCATATTATTAGTTATTACGCATCTTTTTCGGCTTGATCGATCGTCTCTTGCTCGGTTTGGTATTAAAGGTTTCGTTTAACGTACCGACGTACTATTAAATCGAAATCCTTTTTCTGTGCTTTAATCCACTTATCCCGAAGCTTTAATACTTCGTAACATCACTAAATGTCATATATCTCGTCTATAATTGAACCCTCGATTCATTCGGGTTTCAATAACTATCGATCGTTTGATCGCATATTCAATATGGTGAATTATATATTCACGTACAATCAATACAATGAACCATGTATTCTCGTATAATTACCATGGTAACTCTTGTACCCGACATTACATATGACGTAACTAACGTCTACCGGTTAGGGTATACCTGGTTTCGTCGGAATCGTTACATTCTCCCCCCGTTAAGAAATTTCGTCCTCGAAATTTTACACGCCCACTATCTCCTTTCGAGAGAAAGGTGGGGGGTTTTTCCTTCAGAATTCACCCTCGCGTTACCAAGTATAATCTGGTCCTCGCTGTGAATTTCACTTAATCTTAATTAATAACGCTTGGTATGTCCAAACTGTTTAGTTTTCCCGTCTACTATCTCTACGGAATTAGTTATGATATCAAACATGTCTTCTATGAGTACCTCTATTACTAGTACTTTCGTTGCCTCATCGCTTAGGCACTTTTCAATCCATATACATGGCAAAATATCACGTATAGTACTTAGCCCCTGGAATACTTTAATCAATAAACTAAGTGACCAATCATGGAGATAATCTCATGAGGCCCAATATATTAAGGAGCTATTTTCGGTTTTGGCAAATCTCATATCACCTTTCTAAGGTGATGCCTTTAAAAATGCCTTGTCACCTCTTTCCAATGACAATGGTTTCCTATGAATGTTGGCATAAATCCTTTGCCAATCTCGCGATGCTTTCAACTCATCTTAAATATTATAAATCCGATTGGTTGTTTCTCGAATCAATTCAAATCTTATGGCTTGATTGACGCCCATTTTCAAATTTACAAATTGGTGATAATTACTTCACCCATAGAAAGCTTCAAGCTCTCGATGCTTCCTTCCCCGCCTTCCAATAATGGAAGTAGGATGACTATTTTGATCTGAGATCATTGAAAATGGTACTCCACGACGAGATACCATTTCACCATCAGGAATTTGGGCAAGAATTCATTGTAATTTATTCCCACTATCATTGGCGAATTTTCTGTCGTCGTGGCGTTCCCTAGGGTTTTCGGTGTGCAGCCTTATCTCTGGCATAACTCAATATTCACCAACACACGTAACCATATCTTTCTCCAAACTCGGCCATTAATAAAAATCATTTCAGATATCCGTATCATCAATAGTCAAATCCGATCCCGCATGTATGGATTATTTCGATCTATGCACTTCGTCAATGATTAATTCACGAAGGTCATGGAGGGTCGGGATCCAAACCCGATTTTTGAAGTAGAGGATTTAGGTCCACGCGCTGTTCGAAATTCTCCTCATTGCCGTAAGGTTCCTTCTTTTCCAATTGTTCCTCTTTCAACGCCTCACGTTGAGCGACTCGAATCAGGTTCGAAGGTTCGACTGGACTATCATCCCCAGCACTTGCACTCGCAATGGCTTAACCCGATCTTTCTTACTCAAGGCATCGGCTACGACGTTAGCCTTGCCAGGGTGATAACGGATGTCACAGTCATAATCGCTTAACAACTCGACCCATCTTCGTTGCCTCATATTCAGTTCCTTCTAATCAAGTATGTGCTGCAAACTTTTATGATCGGTGAAGATGGTGCACTTCGTATCGTAGAGATAATGTCTCCACATTTTAAGTGCGAAGATAACCGCTCCCAGTTCTAAGTCGTGAGTAGTGAAATCTTACTCGTGTATTTTTAACTGTCGGGAAGTATAGGCAATGACCTTATTATACTGCGTCAACACGCATCCTAACCTTCTACGCAACGCGTCACAATACGCGACAAAACCATCGTCTCCATCGGGGAGACTTAAAATCGGCGCTTGGCACAATTTTAACGGTTTCTATCTTATTTGGATCTTTGTGTAATCCTTGTTGCTTTACAACATGACCAAGGGATTATGCCTTCTTTATTCAAAATCACATTTCGAAAACTTCGCGTATAGCTCATCTTGCTTTAACACTTCCACAATTTTCCCCAACCGTCGATCGTGCTCTTCCTTACGTTGCAAATATATCAAAACATTATCATTGAATGCCATGACAAATTTGTCAAAATAAAGTTTACAGACTCGATTCATGAGTTCTATGAATACTGCCTGCGCATTTGTTTACCCGAAAGGCAAAACTAAGAATTCAAAATGGCCGTAGTGAGTCCGAAACGCTGTTGTTGCAACGTCCTCCTCTCGGATTTTTCATTTGGCGATAACTATATCTAAGACCAATTTTCTAAAAACAAATCGCCCTCTGCAGTTGGTTTAACGGATCATTTACTTCGAAGAAGTGAATACCTATTCTTGATCGTCACTTTATTCAATTCTCCCTAATCAACACATATCCTAACACTTCCGTCCTTCATTTCCCAATTAAAACTGGTGCACCCCATGGTGACTAACTGGGTCGTATAAAGTCTTATCCAACAGTTCTTGTAACTGATTGGATAATTCATGCATCTCGGACGGTGCAATTCGGTAGGGTGCTTTAGCAACAGGGCCAGCTTGAGACATTAATTCGATTCTGAATTCGACCTGTCGGTTTGGCGGTAATCCAGGAAGTTTTTCTGGGAAAACTTGTGGAATTCGCGTACCATCGGGATATCTTCTATATGTTTTCTTTTAAATACTTTGGCAATCGCGTTTGTTAAGTATACCACGTCTTCTTGTCGTAAATATTATAACACCTCAAGGTGAGATTAGAGTGGTAACATAATACCGTACACTTTTCTCTGTATGTTATATATTTCTCTGTACCCAACACATATATATTTCTATATATATGTGTTTCTCCTTCTAATCATCTTCTTTTCATATTTGATTTCAACTTCATGTTGAGTTAGCCAATCCATGTTAACTATCACGTCACAACTTCTTAACTTTACGGGTCGTAGGTCAATAAGGAAAGGTTAATCGTTCAGGATAATAGGACAATTCCGAACCATTTAGTTAACCCTTAGGGATTTGCCGTTAGCAAATCTACAGTATAGGGTTCTATAGTTTCACTAATCGGTATCTTTCCAAAGGGTAGGAGGTTAGCAGGAACTAACTTCTATCGACGACCGTAAAAGTATCACTGAAGCCAATTGATTTAAAACTACGACGTACTTAATACCCCTTTTGGACCATGACGTGCTTTATTTGAATTACTCACAAAAGCACGGTTCCTTGCTTGATCAGAGGTTGATGCGTTTCAAGAGGTTCATCTTCCACAACACCTTGGTTCAACTTTGGGCAATCTCTCTTGAAACGTTCTGTACTGCCACATTCATAGCAAGTACAACTGTTTGGCATAATTTGATTTCTTCGGATGGATTGTTATTGAAGTTGTTGGGTTCGGAGTGGTTGTACACGAATGGGTTGGGGTTGTCGGTTCACCTGGCTTCAATTGGTTCTACAATTAGGGCATTACGTCCATCTTTACCACACCTGTGGCCTACTATCACTCGACATTCTTCTTCCTGCCGATAACCATATTTTCCACATTTAGGGAAGGACCCTTCATGCGGTTCATGTTTCACACCAGAACTAGTCTCAGTATAATTCTGGGTTGTAGGACATACCTACTTATTCAAAGGCCTATCTTGCACTATGCCTTTATCACTTCTCTTCTGTAACACTCAACGTCTCACCTAACGTCCTTCCAGCCCACTTCTCATAGAGTCAAATATATCAATGCTGGCTTGTGACACAACCCTTCCAAGGGTTGTATATTTTACAGGATTGACTATACTCCTTATCGATGGAGTTAGTCCCCAATATTGCGCTTACTTCGCTTAGTTTTAGGAGTAATTAGCCATGTTACCAGACATGACAATTCCTTTAAACGATTAGCGCGTTCTAAGTGATCAGCACACAACATTTCTATCTTTCATAGCTCAGTTTACAAATCTCTGAACTCAATTACTCGAATAAAAGTGCTCTAGCACAAGAATTTTAAATCCTGACCATATTATCTGAACAAAAATTTTCTAACTATAATTTTGTACCATCGTGTTCCATCACGATACAACATAATCTCCTAACATATCTGTAGCATATTTCACTACACAATGTTCTAGACTCTTACCAATATCCTTAACCATTTCGATCTTTTCTATCCACTCGCTAATCTATTCCTCCCTTTACCAACAGTAAACCATTAATAATCCCCTTAACACAACCAATAAACACGTCCTTCATACCGGATCTAATTCATTACGACTACCATTCATGTTTAGTTTATAACTAATACTTGTAGTCATAATAGTATTTGGTGGGACATTAACACTCTTAGTAATAACACTAAGAATTGAAATATTCATAATCATGTGATTGCTCGATCTATAATTCTGTGATCACATTTGCATCAACACTAGCAGTGATCTGTGATAAGACGTTCGGTATCATCATCTGCTATCTTTGAGCAATCAACTGAATCATATCAATCTCCATCATTGGAGTTACTCTTTTTATGTCATTCTGCCGTACTCATCCCGTACGCAGTAATCAATACTAATCTCACCGTATAGCTCGTTGCCAGCTCAATCATAACAACAGGTACACATACACACCAAATATTATCATATATATTACACATACCGGCATCTAGCATATATATGTCCCATAAATATAATAACATACGGACTTAACTTGACGTCGGTTAATGTTTAAATATGCTTCATAACCCTTGTCACCAACTGACATATAGATTTTTCTCAACAAAGATTATCGTTTAATATACTTGATTTCAATATCCTTCTGCATATCAGCATAACCGATACATGCTCACCGTGAGCACCAAACGATTTCATACCACGGAGTTATAATACCCGTGTTTATTCGTATATCCGGCATACACAGTATACCTCCTACGAACGAACAACCAACTATGCTATAATGATTCCAACACTTCTTTGTGTATAGGTAATCATTCTATTCGAGCATACATGGGTGTAAACATCTAACGGATGTAAGGATAACATAGGGAGTTGCAAGGTTCAAGGTAATTGCGCAACATGGGTTGCCTTCAAATATTATTAATTACTATTATGGGAAACTCTACACTCGCTCAGTCAATGTCCTCAGGCGTTCTAGGTTTGCTAAAATCGGTAATTCTCGATCTGAAGTTGGTCCGTCTCATATGTTTGTGAGTGAGCAATACATATATATATATATTTCAATATATTATTTTATTTTATTTTATTTATTTACTCCTTTACTTTAATGAAATAAGAATGGGTTCAGGTACGGATCCGTTCGTACGTGAGGGTCGACGGTTCGGGTGAACATCTGGGGTTATTAGGATATACGGTACCGATGTTGGTAGGGTAAGGGATTCGTCAATTTTGGTTGGGAGTGACGGTTACTAGATATTTCTGGTTAATGTCAAACGGGAGATCTAACTTGGTACTGTCATAACTATGGCCCGATAAGTCAGACTTATCATCAACCGATGCTCTAGAAATTTCGGCATCCTCAGTACTTTTTATTATTTCCTTCCCCGGTTCCTTATCCGGGTCCCATTTCTCAATACATGTACCCACAAGATATGTACATATATATATATATATACATATTAGCACGTATAAATAATATTATATACTTTACACATATGTTGCCATTTTTACCTATTAATGTACCCCGTGACTTCCCCTGAATTCCCTCGTGCGGACAAGTCTGTTATTATGTTCCGGACCATAATAACTCACTTGTCCATCCAAGTTCATCCAGACCTCGTCACTATAAATTATTAGTTGATATTCAGATCCTATAATACTTGAGCTACTGGTTACATTTTAGGTATCTTTTAAAGACATCCTAATTCTATTATAACCAATGGCTCTGATACCAAGTTCTGTAACACCCCGTAACCGCAGCGGAAACGTAAACGGGATGCGATAGACACCTCTGATATCAACCACATTGTTTATAAAGAAAACCGAATGCATTAATATACTTCAAAATTACATTATCTCATCTTTCATTACCGTCTAGGTGATACACACATCATAAAATACGGTTCATAATTCTATCTATTATAATGTATCCTAACGTCCAGAAAATCAAACCTTACACACATCAAGCACTTAGCACGTAATCAATCACTTTATCTTAGTTGTACCTGAAAAGCATGTGAGAAAACGGGTCAACTACGAATAGTTGGTGAGTTTCACAATTTTAGTAAACCATGATAAATCCATATCATAATATAATATTATCTGGGGACACTGTTAACCCATAAACACATTTAATAACCTCTGGGGACATTGTTAACCCAGAACACTTCCAATAACCTCTGGGGACACTGTTAACCCAGAACACTTCCACTAACCTCTGGGGACACTGTTAACCCAGAACACTTACAATAACCTCTGGGGACACTGTTAACCCAGAACACTTCCAATAACCTCTGGGGACACTGTTAACCCAGAACACTGTTGTGGGACCTTTCAATATTAACAACTCAGACAATTACCATTTTAATACATTACCGTACGATTCCCGTACAATAAACATTATATAAATACATTCATTTCCATGCGATTAGCATGTACTTAAACCTTTTGATAGAAACATGCTTCCCGCCCCGGGAAAATATTTAAAACATTTCTGTAAAAAGGGGCTCGTGAAAACTCACCTTAGCACATGCAAGCAGGTAACAACAATCATTATCAATTAACACGTCCAATCTGTAATATGATCCCTACGATCGTTATTATACAATTATTGTTTATATAATCTTTAACCTTATCAATCGGTACATCTGGGGACACTGTTAACCCAGTACTGTACCTGTTCCGGGGGCAATGTTAACCAAGAAATACTTCTCCGGACTCAGATTGTGATGTCGTTTAGAGTTCCATGGTCACAATTTCTATTAGTCGTTTTCTCGTTTTGCGTGCCTAGCACGAATATCCGTTTTATGTTTCAAAAATGAGTTTGGTCACACACGACCCGAAAATAGTGGTTGTCTGATAATTTAATTTAAAATGTGAAATTATAGCTCGGTTTAGACGTCCCGATTGGCCGCGGGACTCGTTTCCGTCTTTGGCGTACCGGAAACCGTTAAAATCGGTTAAAAATACCCAAATCATCCGACTTATTTTCGGATGATTCATTTTTACTTGTTTAACTCAATTATATGAAAATAGTCCATTTTTAAGGTTTTTATACACCAGTCAGCTCGCTTAAGCGAACTTCATCGGTTTACGCGTTTTAACTTTAAAAGTTTGATAATCAGCACGATTAATTATCCGTTTACTCTCGGATCTTGAAATTTTGCACAAATCACTTTTTAATAGTGGGGAATTTTATAAAAATATTTCCAGAATTAATTCTTATATTTAAAATTTATTTATCTATTTTTAAACACCATTTAAACACTAAATATGTCGTAAATACCAAACGACCTTAGAAAAATCCCAAATTTTTCCTGGATGTCCCCTGCCATCCACATAGTCCCCTGTAATTTTTCCAGAACCAAAATCTTCTTTTACATGCCCTTTTTCCAAAACCGAGCTAGAAATCCCTAGAACTCGTTTAACCGAAAAGCCTACTTAGACTTCTCCAACGGTCCTCAAATTTTGTGTGTGACTTATACATAATATGAAAAGCTTATCTGAAATTTTCCAGAATTGTTCATGATATTTAACTATTTTTCACCATTTTTGGCTAAAACCGAGCATTAAATTCACCAAATATTCATCCTTTATCCCAAAATTACCAAAAATTCATAGAACTCATCTTTTCATGTGTTTAACACCTCTGTAAAATTTCATGACCTAACTGTAAAGCATCAACAATCTGTCCAATTTTCCCAAAACCGAACATAACCGAATATACCTTTCGTTTTCCGCCACTACAAGCTACAAACTCATCTTTCCGCCTTATCTACCACTAAACACAGAGCCTACAAACAACATACCACAATACCAAGCAAGTTACACTCACGATCAAGCCATTTCTTTCATGGTTACGGTTATGATACTAAAAACAAAGATTTATCCGTAAAAATTCGTTTTTGATTCGTTTAACTCATTTCTTGGACCAAGATCCCTTGTATAACCCGTATACATCACTTGATCATGCAAGAATCGGTTTTCATCTTTGAAACCTCATTTTCTTGCAAACAAACTCAAGAAACGAAGATGGAAACGTGATTAACTCGATTCTTTACCTTGTTTTCTTGCTAATTATCTCGGGTTTTGGATCATGATCTTGAGAGGATTGATGAATCTTTGAGAGAGTTGATTGAAAAAAGAAAAAAAAGAAAATAAGGGCCATGGAGGCCGATCGGAAATGTTAATGGGGTAGGGTGGGACCCACAAGTTCATTCTTGGCCACAAACTTGGATTTCCGAAATCTGGATAATGTTTTGGATAATCTGGTTCAGTTCGTTTCTCGGTTAAATGTTTAATTCGGCTTAAAACGAGGCTAAAACGGTCGTTTTTGGTCTAAAAATTGAAATTTATATAAAACCGATTTAAAAACTTAATTCATGACATTTATTAACTTAAAACGTCATATTATTAGTTATTACGCATCTTTTTCGGCTTGATCGATCGTCTCTTGCTCGGTTTGGTATTAAAGGTTTCGTTTAACGTACCGACGTACTATTAAATCGAAATCCTTTTTCTGTGCTTTAATCCACTTATCCCGAAGCTTTAATACTTCGTAACATCACTAAATGTCATATATCTCGTCTATAATTGAACCCTCGATTCATTCGGGTTTCAATAACTATCGATCGTTTGATCGCATATTCAATACGGTGAATTATATATTCACGTACAATCAATACAATGAACCATGTATTCTCGTATAATTACCATGGTAACTCTTGTACCCGACATTACATATGACGTAACTAACGTCTACCGGTTAGGGTATACCTGGTTTCGTCGGAATCGTTACAAGACCAGACCCTCATAATATCTAAGAGGATAGGGACCAGACCCTTATAATATCTGTGAGGATATAGACCAGGCCCTCATAATATCTGAGAGGTTATAGAGCAATTGGCTCTTTCAAACGTATGAGTATGTAAAAAAAGAATGAATGTAAAGTATTAAAGAATGAATTAAAACAAGAAAGAAGGTATATACTTATATATGTACGAAAGAAAGATAAGCAGACCAAGTATATAATATGTATCTTTGGATGCGTATGTATAAGTATGTGAATGTATTGTATGTTACCTGATTAACTAGAACTCACTCAGCATAGGTGACTTTGGTATGCACGTGGTTAAATAGATTGAAGCAGCTGGCTTGATGGGGACACATGGCAGGATCTGAAGAGGCTGGCATATGAAGAGTTGTCATGATGTTTAATATTTTATGTTATGTTTAAAAGATAAGTTATGAATGTTTGTAATAAATGGTTGACTTTTATTATTATTCCGTGAAAGTTTTAATTAACTCTGTTACTCTAATAAATAGAACTGTGTTTATGAGTAAATCCAATGCCAAAGTAGGGCATCGAGACCGGGGCCTTACAAGTAAGTTAGCCAAAATGAAATGTTTTCGTGTGTCTTAAAATTTTACGGTAGAAATCGCTATTGAAACCTCCGTTAGGATAATGTGTATGTTTAAGGATGGCAAGATAAAGTTAGAGGGATGTGAGTTTTTTATTACCCTTTATGTAATGGCCTTAGGAGGGTTCGACATGGTTTAGGGAATGGGTTGGATGTCTGAGTTTGAGGCTCAGATAGTGTGTAAGAGTAGGTTGTTAAGGTTGAAGTTTGCGGATGGTGGTAAAGTAACGGTTTATGATGATAAACAAAGTATTTAGATGATAAAAGCCAAAGATTTGTTAAGGAGAGGTTGTAGTGCCTACCTAGCGTACGTTGTCAAAGATATGGACGATACGAAAGAAGTGAAAGATGTTTCTATAGTGTATGACTATCCTAAAGTGTTCCCAGAGGACCCTCCGGGGCTTCCACCTGAATGAGAGGTAGAATTATAGATAGAGTTAGTACCAGGAGCACAACCCGTCGCAAAAGCACCTTACCGCCTAGCACCGTCCGAGATGAAAGAGCATATGTCCGAACTGCAAGAACTCCTCGACAAAGGTTTTATAAGGCCAAGTGTTTCCCTGTGGGGCACACTAGTGTTGTTTGTTAAGAAGAAATATGGAATTATGAGAATGCGTATAGACTATCGTGAGTTGAATAATCTTAGGGCGAAGAACATATATCCGTTGCCACAGATTGACGATTTCTGTGTCAACTACAAGGTGCGAGTTAGTTCTCACAAATAGAACTTAGATCAGGCTATCATCAGTTGAAGGTGAAAGAAGCAGAAGTCCTTAAGACAGCATTTCAGACACAGCATAGACATTACAAGTTTCTCGTAATGTCGTTCGGTCTGACGAATGCTCCAGCAACATTTATGGACATGATGAATAGGGTATGTTGGCCGATATTGGACAAATAAGTTATCGTATTCATTGACGATATATTGATTTAATCGAAGAACGAGTCTGACCATGCTGAGCATCTAATAGTAGTGTAGAGATACTGAAAAAAATAGAAACTGTATGCTAAGTTTTCGAAGTGTGTGTTCTGATTACTGTGGACCCAGCTAAGATTGAAGCAATAAAGAATTGGAAGACTTCGCAAAACCCAACTGAGATAAACAGTATATTAGGGTTGGCTGGCTATTATAGGAGATTCATTCAAGGCTTCTCCAAGGTTGCCACACTGTTGACCGGTGAGATCCGAAATGTTGTAGTATTCAATTGGTTACGTATCAGGAAGAAGCTTTTGAAGAGTTAGATAAGACACTCACACATGATCCAATCATTGTGTTACCTTATGGTAATGAGGGCTTGGTGGTTTGTACCCGAAGCTTCACATCGAGAGTTAGGTTGCGTGTTAATGCAATGGGAGAAGGTGATGGTGATAGCTTATGCGTGACAATTGAAGGTCCATGAAAGCACGTACCTAACGCATGACTTGGAGTTGCAGCAGTAGTGCATGCTCTCAAGATTTGGAGACACTACTTGTATGGTATTAGGTGTACTATCTATATAGATCATAAGAGTTTGAAATATTACTTCGAGCATATTAAACTAACCATGAGACAGAGGAGGTGGTTAGAGTTGATAAAGGACAATCATTGAGATACCAAATACTATCCTAGTAAGGCTAATGTGGTCGCTGACGTACTAAGCCGTAAGAATGAAGAAGTCATCGCGATGGTTAAGTCTTATAAGTTAATCATCAACTCATATCTCTTCGGAGAGATCATCAAGGTATAGTTAAGAGTACTTATAAATGAAGACCTAACGAAAAAGGAAAGAATTTTAAG
Source organism: Bidens hawaiensis (assembly GCF_021521415.1). Lineage (NCBI taxonomy): Eukaryota > Viridiplantae > Streptophyta > Magnoliopsida > Asterales > Asteraceae > Bidens > Bidens hawaiensis. The sequence continues at coordinate 59,267 of NW_027498796.1, read as the reverse complement.
ACAACAACACTTGTTGATGGATAACACTCATGGTATAAAGACTAGATTTGACCAAGATCTTAGACATCGAATCTTGGATGAAGCCCATATGTCTAGATTCTCGATTCTCCGAGATCCACCAAATTGAATCAAGACCTAAAAAGAGTCTACTTGTGGTCGGGTATCAAGAATGAAGTGGTAGATTATGTCAGTGCGTGCTTAACTTGCATGCAAGTCAAAGCAGAGCATCAGAAACCTTATAGAGATGCAACCATTAGAGATACCAGAAAGTAAATGAGGACACATTACTATAGTAAATGGGAACACATCACCATGGATTTAAAACTAAGCTACTGCATAAAAACATCATGATATCACTTGGGTGATAGTGGACCGTTTGACGAAAAGTGCTCACTTTCTGCCAATACGAGAGGCTATCTCGTCAGAAATATTAGAAAACGCGTTTATAAAATAGGTTATTGCTAAACATGGAGTGCCGTTATCAATTGTGTCTGATAGAGATATTCGCTTTACTTCCAGATTCTGTAAAAAGTTCCATGAAGCTATGAGAATAAGACTACTCATCAGTATGGTGTATCATCCTCAACAGATGGGCAGTCTTAGAGGACTATCCATAGGACTACCCAAAACCTCAAGGATATGCTACGTGCATGTGTGTTAGACTTTGGAGGAAGTTAGGATGATCACCTACATCTAGCAGAATTGCCTTAAAACAACAGCTACCATTCTAGTATTGGTATGCCACCATTCGAGATGTTATATGGTAGACGGTTCAGAACTCCTATTTGTTAGGGAGAGATTGGTTAGAAAGAAATTGGAAGTTTAGAAGTTGTGCAAGAAACCTCTTCAAGGTTTGATCAGATTAAGGCAAGAATAAAAGCTGCTCAATATCGACAAAAGTTATATGTTGACAAGCGATGACGACCGATTAAGTTTAGAATTGGTAACAATGTTATGCTCAAGGTCTTGCCTTGGAAGGGAGGAAACTTAAGTTCAAGGTACATTGGACCATGTAAGACCCTAACCCGTTTATAACAATTTTAGCCGTAAACATACGCTCATTAGGACTTAAAATCCAGGTCTAATTAAAACTTTTGCGGATGACGTGATAACATGACACGACATACATAACTATTAATTAAAAATTTGCAATTTTATATTTATATGATACGAAGACTATATTAGACTTTGTCTTCTAAAATGACTAATTATAGCGGAAGCTTGTTCGGTTCGGTTGTGTTCAGTTCTTCAGCAACTTGACCATCAATCCAATTCCTTCAATTATGTTATAACCTGTCATGAAAATTCGCCATAACAATTAGTCATACATACTCTACATCTACTTGTAATAAACACAAGTATACTTAACCCATTCATTAATACTTTCACTATCATTGTCTTTATACAATTTTTCTTTTAAAACATTAAGAGGGTCTAAGTGTTCTCACTTAGTATATCCCCCCTTTTCTCCTTTTATATTTGTCATTTTAGTATTTACAACCAAAAATTAGGACTTGCACGTTCATGCACAAAACCCTAGCTTCTACGACCCCATGAGTCGTTTATACAACAATTTACTTGTTTGGATTAATCGTAAGAGTTAAACGGTTTTAAAATTACAGATTAAACCCAACAAGCACAAACTCAATAATTGTCCACTGGCACCAGCAGCCCATGTACACCAATTTCCCATTTCCCTGTTATCCTGTTACCCCTTTTCCACTACAACCATATTGTAGCTGGTAACTTCATGGTTCGTAAATCTAATCGTCACGACCCCGTTATTCATTTTTAAGGTAGTGTTTACACTAACCTTGTCGATTAACTCTTTATACCTCAGACGACTAGGTAATATCAATGCACCCATACCATTGCCCGGCGGGCGTTTTGGTCAACATTTATTGATATCATGATTTAATTCACGTAACTGGCAAGGTCAAAGTTGTGACCCGTTACCAATACCTTGTAATTCCTTTTAGAGATCTCGACAACGTATTCTATTACATCATGCTTACCTGTAGGACAATTCTCAACAGGACAAGCATTATATGTCAACTTCAAATGGTGATAGTTTCACCATTTGGCATGTATGACCAGTTCACGCACATACCCATTCCGGGTTATTTTTTTTATATCTTAATCTTACAACGGGCTATTACCAAAATAGTGATTTAACACCCATTTACCCATAGTACCCGTTTATGACTTCGTCTATAAACCACACCCGATAACCATTAAAATCCTTGTCCCATATACTAGGATTATTAGTTTTCAATTCACATTTGACCCTTTTGAGCCAATTTGAACCAAGTCTCAAACATTAAAGATTGCAACCCAATCCCGGGTTGTACCTTAATACCCCCAAACTACCCTTCTTTAGTTTTCTTAACATTTCAATCTTTTGTTAGTCATTTAAGCAATATTACAATTTGACAAGAAACTTTAGCTTATAAATTGAAGTGAACAAAGTCACTTACCTTTATTTGCTAGCTAGAACTCTCGTGCACTCCATTAGCTTGTTTGACCCGTTTTACCCAAGCCTCCACCTAGCTTGACAAGATCAAACTTTGTCCAATTTCCACAAGATTGTCGAGTTAGTAATTACATAACATGATCACAAAATCCTATGGACTCATACATACCAATTTATCAAAACACTAGTTTTTTGGTCAGTTTCACTTTTAAAAGTTAAACTGCTCATAGGTATGTATATTCTCCAATCATTACATACAATGATGTAAATACTCATACAAGCCATTTGTAAGTCCTTTAGACACTTTAAGTATGTCACATGAAGTGTTAATATTTCTCTAAAATCAATGTATCATGCCTAATGCAAGTATATGCAATCTTATGTGTTTTCACGATTACTAAACATCTTTATTAATGTGCGTCGATTTCCTATATCGCTGCTGTAATCAGCCATTTTGACCCATGTAACATCCGAACTGGTTCAACATGTTCAAGGATGAATCGTAGGGGACTCAAATACCTTTACAAGCATATAAAGCACACCCTTTAACCATGTTTCTATGATTTTATATGATTTTTACAAAATCAGGACAGAAGCATATATATTTCCAGTCAGCATGTTTTATATCCTGACTAGTCACTTTGGTCTACTATTTTGGACATCTTCCAATCTTATTTAGACTTTCATTATCAAATATGAATTGATATATACACATAGACTTTTCCAACGATATAAGGCCCGTCTTCTAATTCTTAACGACGAGTGATATGCGCGCTCTGCAAATTAACTATTTAATTCTGTCAAAAGTGACGGATTTCATACTATATTGCACAATTCAAGTTTCATGTGAGCATTTTAATCAAACACTTGGTGTGCGGTCAATAACATAGCCTTAAACATAAGTGTTCTAAACATAAATTACCTTGTTCCTCATCCAAATTCTATTATTCAACATCAACAAGTTTAATACACACAATTTTATTTAGTCTAGCAATCATCTTAACATTTAAAGATAGACTAATCATAATTCATACAAGTTATATGTGGTGATTCCAACACATATACATGCTCAATTTCATGTTATTCAAGATAACTAGTTTTCTCCCAAATATTAAGGTTATTAACAATTGAAGATATTTGAGCATACCTTATGTTCACCAAGTTGGAATGAGCACAACCTTGCTCACATGCATGGTTTTATCACACAATTTGCCTTTCAATTTGAAGAATTTGAAGAACAAGGGTTTCTCCCCTCTTGTTCTTCTCCTTGATGATCGATACACACACACACACACCAAGTGTGTTTTTTAATTTATTTTCTATAATTTTTATACTTTTCTACTTGATAACTTTAACCCCTCATGATTAATATGTTATCTAGTTTAAGACTTTTGAAATATATAGATATTTCAACATTATTAACTTAAGTACTAACTAGGTTGAATATTATCTTAGTTACGTGTTTCAAACTTTTCATGTTTCATACTCAACATGATTAGTATAATATTTTGGGGTGTTACAGACCATTTAAGATCGTAGATCATGAGGGTGAGGTGGCTTATAAGCTTGATTTACCTGATGAATTAGAAGGAACTTTCTCTAGTTTTCATGATTCTCACTTGAGAAAATGTCAAGTCTAGATGATGACACGTCCCATATGTATTCACATTCGCTAATGTGATCATTTTATCATTTGCATTATTTTGTTTTAGGACGTTTCGAATGATTACCCCGTCCCAATTTCTGAGTCTAATTTTTCTTTCCCTTTTCTATTCACTATTATGAATAATGCACCTTACCAACTTATTTTCTCATGGGAATATCATACTAGATAAATATCTCATTTAGGTTTCCCAAGCATTAATCGTTCATATGAAACTACTATTCACCACGTGAATATCGCATACTGATAAGCGTATCATAATTTGGAACGTGTACTTGATTGATACCCGCCCTGATGAATCTTCGTTGTTGTTTTGCCAACATATTGAACCATCACTTGATTTAGGTCTTTAGCAATCATGCTCTCTGTCATGTTTCTGAATCCTCCAACATCACATTAGGTGGTTCATCTAATTCCCATCATCTTAGATGTGGTCATGGTATCACTGAAACATTCATAATTGATTAATAACGATTCAATATAATGTTAGTTTGTATTATAATACAAGACATTATATAACACTTGTTAGCACAAGTTATTCCTTTTCTAAACACGTCTTTGGTTAAGCCTTAGGTTACCATAACCATCTTTTACCGATTTATTTGGGCAACATGTGTTTCCATGGTAGCCCCAATTATTGTTTACAATAATCACATATTAATTTGGATTGTTCTTTAAGAATAACACTTACCGGATTCCACGATCAAGCCTCAAACCGAACATCAAACCGTTAACCTTTAGCTCTGAATACCACTTGTAAGACCTAACCCGTTTATAACAATTTTAGACGTAAACATACGCTCATTAGGACTTAAAATTCAGGTCTAATTAAAAATTTTGCGGATGACGTGATAACATGATACGACATACATAACTAGTAATTAAAAATTTACAAATTTATATTTATATGATACGAAGACTATATTAGACTGTCTTCTAAAATGACTCGGTTCGGTTGTGTTCAGTTCTTCAGCAGCTTGACCATCAATCCAATTCCTTCAATTATGTTATAACCTGTCATGAAAATTCGCCATAACAATTAGTCATACATACTCTACATCTACTTGTAATAAACACAAGTATACTTAACCCATTCATTAATACTTTCACTATCATTGTCTTTATACAATTTTTCTTTTAAAACATTAAGAGGGTCTAAGTGTTCTCACTTAGTATATCCCCCCTTTTCTCCTTTTATATTTGTCATTTTAGTATTTACAACCAAAAATTAGGACTTGCACGTTCATGCACAAAACCCTAGCTTCTACGACCCCATGAGTCGTTTATACAACAATTTACTTGTTTGGATTAATCGTAAGAGTTAAACGGTTTTAAAATTACAGATTAAACCCAACAAGCACAAACTCAATAATTGTCCACTGGCACCAGCAGCCCATGTACACCAATTTCCCATTTCCCTGTTATCCTGTTACCCCTTTTCCACTACAACCATATTGTAGCTGGTAACTTCATGGTTCGTAAATCTAATCGTCACGACCCCGTTATTCATTTTTAAGGTAGTGTTTACACTAACCTTGTCGATTAACTCTTTATACCTCAGACGACTAGGTAATATCAATGCACCCATACCATTTCCCGGCGGGCGTTTTGGTCAACATTTATTGATATCATGATTTAATTCACGTACCTGGCAGGGTCAAAGTTGTGACCCGTTACCAATACCTTGTAATTCCTTTTAGAGAACTCGACAACGCATTCTATTACCATCATGCTTACCTGTAGGACAATTCTCAACAAGACAAGCATTATATGTCAACTTCAAATGATGATAGTTTCACCATTTGACATGTATGACCCGTTCACGCATATACGATTTCCTATATCGCTGATGTAATCAGCCATTTTGACCCATTTAACATCCGAACAGGTTCAACATGTTCAAAGATGAATCGTAGGGGACTCAAATACCTTTACAAGCATATAAAGTAGACCCTCTAACCAGTTTTCTATGATTTTATATGTTTTTTACAAATTCAGGACAGAAGCATAAATATTTCCAGTCATCATGTTTTATATCTTGACTAGTCACTTTGGTCTACTGTTTTGGACATCTTTCAATCCTATTTAGACTTTCATGATCAAATATGAATTGAAATATACACATAGACCTTTCCAACGATATAAGGCCCGTCTTCTAACTCTTAACGACGAGTGAGATGCGCGCTATGCAAATTAACTATTTACATCTGTCAAAAGTGACGGATTTCATACTATATTGCACAATTCAAGTTTCATGTGAGCGTTTAATCAAACACTTGGTGTGCGGTCAATAACATAGCCTTAAACCTAAGTGTTCTAAACATAAATTACCTTGTTCGTCATCCAAATTCTATTATTCAACATCAACAAGTTTAAAACACACAATTTCATTTAGTGTAGCAATCATCTTAACATTTAAAGCTAGACTAATCATTATTCATACAAGTTATATGTGGTGATTCCAACACATATACATGCTCAATTTCATGTTATTCAAGATAACTAGTTTTCTCCCAAATATTAAGGTTATTAACAATTGAAGATATTTGAGCATACCTTATGTTCACCAAGTTGGAATGAGCACAACCTTGCTCACATGCATGGTTTTATCACACAATTTGCCTTTCAATTTGAAGAATTTGAAGAACAAGGGTTTCTCCCCTCTTGTTCTTCTCCCTGATGATCGATACACACACACACACCAAGTGTGTGTTTTAATTTATTTTCTATTTTAACGTTTATACTTTTTAACTTGACAACTTTAACCCCTCATGATTAATAAGTTATCAAGTTTAAGACTTTTGAAATATATAGATATTTCACCATTACTAACTAGGTTGAATATTATCCTAGTTACGTGTTTCAAACTTTTCATATTTCATACTCGACACGATTAATATAATATTTTGGGGTGTTACAGACCATTTAAGATCGTAGATCATGAGGTTGAGGTGGCTTATAAGCTTGATTTACCTAATGAATTAGAAGGAACTTTCTCTAGTTTTCATGATTCTCACTTGAGAAAATGTCTAGTCTAGCTGATGACACGTCCCATGTGCCATTAGTAGACATTGGGGTTGATGAATAGTTAAACTATATTGAACAGCCTGTAGAGATAGTCGACCGCAAGGAAAAGTAGCTTCGTCGTAAAGTTATACCATTGGGGAAAGTGATATGGAAGCATTGTAACAAATCAAATGCTAGTTGGGAAGTTAAACAAGAGATGCGCAAGTTTTACCCTAAGTAATAGTTAGGCTTCGGGGACGAAACCTATTTTAAGGAAGGTGAACTTGTAATATCCTACTTTTGATATAAATAAATTAATAAAATAATTTTGTATATTTAATGGTGTGTTATTATTTATTTAAGTTAAATAACAATAATTTGAGTATGGGCTTGTGAAGAAAGATAGATTAGAGATCGGATATGAGCCTAAGGTCCTTGGGCTGGGGGGTATTTAAACACCCTTAAAGCTCCCTAAAACCCGCATTTCCACCATCCAAATCTCCATGCACACTCAAAAACACACACAAACACTCTTCTATCATTTAGGACCCAGATCCAAAGTAAAGAAAGGTTAGGTTTCGTGTTGAAGCTTCACCAAACAACTCGCAAAACACTTGGATTCACGTATTGAATTGGGAGTGAATCAAAATCGGGCCCAAAGAGGAAACCTTTATTTTAAAGGTTATGTAGGTCATATCGGTTTGCAAAACGCTTTGGTAGAAGGATGATTCAAACTAAAACTAGTTGGAAAAATGTAAACTGTGTATGAAATGGAGTAACGGATGTGAGACGAAAACAACCGGGTATCGTTCAATTTGTGTAAAAGTAAAAAGATTGAGTTGATATGGCCAAAAACTCGTTGCAGATTTAAGACGGACCTTGGATGGATAAAAGAAAAACGATTATAACGAAAAAGGCATGAAAATTATCGTATTCCGGGAATGCGATTAACGGAAGGAATCGAAACGAGAGGAGTAGAAATGGGACGAATCAAATAGATTAGACTCGACCCAACTCGATTGGACTCGACTAGACTTGTTTAGACTAGACTCGATTAAACTCGTTTAGACTCGACTCAATTAGACTCGACTCGTTTAAACTCGACTAGACTCGTTTAGATTCGACTCGATTATACTCAACTCGAATCGACTAGGACTGTTTATATTCAACTTGATTAGACTCCACTCAACTCATTTAAGATTCGACTCATAATCATAAAATCAATTTTTCTAGTGAATTTTTAATCCCAGCCAGGGCTCTACCCCTTGGACCCTACTAGGGGCTACCGCCCGTAGGACCCCACACTCCGTTTCGTTTGGGGTTTCACTTACTTAGAATATGAATTGGTTAAGGGTAGTTAATTGATACTTATAATTGTTACATGGTTAGCCGTGCATAGCTAAGGAGGGGTGTTACAGTTAACTCATAAAGAAACATGACTATGTGCATACTTGATATGATTAGTTAATACACTTACCTTAAGTTGTAAGTGTATTCTATATGAATGTTTTATAGATGATATCTGAATGATATCGAAAAGGTTAAAAGTATCTATGTAATCAAATGAATGATAATATGAAGAAATGAATGTATGAACATATGGTCGTATGGTCGCATGGAAAGAAGGGACTAGACCTTTATAATATCTGTGAGGATAGGACCAAACCCTCATAATATTTGTGATGTTAGGAACCAGAGCTTATAGTATTTGTGAGGATAGGGATTAGAGCCTCATAATATATGTGATGTTAGGGGCCAAGCCCTTAAATTATCTATGAGGATAGGGGCAGTTCCGCCTTAGGTTGGGGTGTGACACATTGGTATCAGAGCCGAAGGTTCAAGATAGGACATTAGTGGTGCCTTAGTAACATGCTTAAGAGCCCCATATGTGCTTAGTTGATTGCCTTATGTGTTTAAATTATTTGTTTGAAGATTTCTTAGGTAATTATTTAATTATTGTTTATTATTATATTGTCATGCACACACACACAACTCTGAGGCTATGCCTCAACTTTAAAGTTAATTTTATTTAAGTATTTTAAATCAAGCAGATTGCCTTTTATTTTTAAGAAATTTCTTAAGAAATCCCTAGTGTTAGTTTTACTCTTTCACCTTAGGGTTAGGTTGTGTGAAAAGTCTGGTATTAACTGGAAGGGGGAGAGAACTGTGAGTTCAGCCTTGGCAAACTGGTTCCGAGAACCCAAGGTAAGACTCTATTCCTTACCTGGAGGATAACCTGACCATTAACCCATAGTGCTCGATCTTATAGGCTAAATCGGTAAACAACTATCATACGGACGACACCCTAGGTAGTTTTAACCGAATTCACGGTGATACGTGGCTAAATTCGTTCTTTTCAAATTATTGTGTTTTGTTATTTAAACGGTTAGTTGGGTGAAAAATCCATGGAACCCATAGGCACTTCTACTATCCATTTCTCAATTTATTTTAAACATTATGTTTTTGTGGAGTTAATCATACGTGGTGATTCACGGGATACTCCAACAACTCATATTTATCTCATTAGTTTGTTATTTATTTGGTACAGTTAAAATGCCATGTAACGCTCATGGCCCTTCCAACTCTCTTGCATTGATAATTCGTTAATTAGTTTGTACATTTAAAATGCCATGTAAAGTCATGGGCGTCCAACTCAGTTGTTTTTATTAGTTAGTTTATTAGGTCATTCAAACTACCATGGAAATCTCACGGGAGGCCAACACACAAACTGTCACACCCCAACCTAAGGCGGAAATGCCGGGGCCTGGGTCATAGCTCTCAATATACTATCATGCAAAATGATAAATTACAATATCTATTTAATTTATTAAATAAAAAAATTACAGTTAATTACATCAAGTATAAAGAAATTACAACGATGATCATTTAAATTTGTATCCTAAAAGGGCATCTCTACGTGATCTTCATCTTGCTAAACAACCAAGCTGATAACCCGCAAATGAGTATAAAATATATTTTTGTAAACAACACATGTTGTAACATCCTACTTTCGGTTATATTAATAAAATAAACTTCGTTTATTTTATAGCGGTTCGTTATCGGTTTAGTTGAATAGAATACGAGATGGACTTGTGTTGGGTAAATGGATATGGGCTATTGACTTGGGTTATGGAGGAATGAAGGAAAGACCATGGGCTTAAGCCCATGATCAGAAATATATATACCCTTAATCCTCCATTTAATTCATTTACACATATCCCTTACACCATCCAAAACACACACTTAAGATTCTCTCTCTAGTTTCTCTCTCACTCTAGCCGAAATATAGAAGAAGAAACGGATCCCGACCCAAGGTATGATAGTATTTTGTTGTAGGAGCTTAAATCCGTCAGATATAATCATGAAACGACGAGCCGACACCGTTAAACCGTTTAAGTCACGAGATCCGGGTGGAATCGGGTATAAACCGAACCTATGATGAGCTTAGGGGCCACCCTAGCTCAGATCTGGATCGAACGGGACGAAAACTCGTTTTTCCGACGTGTTCGCGGTTTTCCGGCGGCTTTCCGGCAAAGGCGGCGCCGGAATAGTGGTACGAGGTTAAGGGGATTGTCAGGGAATGTTCTGACATTCCTGACCTAACCCTAGTTCGCTATGGGAACTTAACGAACTGAGGGTGATTCGCTATGGGGACTTAACGAACTGAGGGTGATGCGCTATGGGGACTTAACGAACTGAGGGTGATTCGTTAGTCGATTCGCATAAGGGGACACAGCGAACTAGCCCTAGTTTGCCTATGATTCGTCTCTGATTCGTTAAGGGAAAAGGGTAACGAATTACCCTTGATTCGTTATGACCAGTTCGTTAAAGGAGATAACGAATTAGAAGGTCCAATTGGCTACTTGGACTGGTTCGCTACATGGACTGATTCGCTAAAAGTCCAGTTCGTTAAAAGTCCAATTCGTGTAAGTAACCAGTTCGATAAAGGTTCCAATTTGTTACAAGAACCAGTTCGTCATGGCAAGTCAGTTCGTTAAGGATAAGTAACCTTGTCGATTAACTCTTTATGCCTCAGACGACTAGGTAATATCAATGCACCCATACCATTTCCCGGTGGACGTTTTGGTCAACATTTATTGATATCATGATTTAATTCACGTACCTGGCATGGTCAAAGTTGTGACCCGTTACCAATACCTTGTAATTCCTTTTAGAGAACTCGGCAACGCATTCTATTACCATCATGCTTACCTGTAGGACAATTCTCAACAAGACAAGCATCATATGTCAACTTCAAATGATGATAGTTTCACCATTTGACATGTATGACCCGTTCACGCATATACGATTTCCTATATCGCTGCTGTAATCAGCCATTTTGACCCATTTAACATCCGAACAGGTTCAACATGTTCAAAGATGAATCGTAGGGGACTCAAATACCTTTACAAGCATATAAAGTAGACCCTCTAACCAGTTTTCTATGATTTTATATGTTTTTGACAAATTCAGGACAGAAGCATAAATATTTCCAGTCATCATGTTTTATATCTTGACTAGTCACTTTGGTCTACTGTTTTGGACATCTTTCGATCCTATTTAGACTTTCATGATCAAATATGAATTGAAATATACACATAGACCTTTCCAACGATATAAGGCCCGTCTTCTAACTCTTAACGACGAGTGAGATGCGCGCTCTGCAAATTAACTATTTACATATGTCAAAAGTGACGGATTTCATACTATATTGCACAATTCAAGTTTCATGTGAGCGTTTAATCAAACACTTGGTGTGCGGTCAATAACATAGCCTTAAACCTAAGTGTTCTAAACATAAATTACCTTGTTCGTCATCCAAATTCTATTATTCAACATCAACAAGTTTAAAACACACAATTTCATTTAGTGTAGCAATCATCTTAACATTTAAAGCTAGACTAATCATTATTCATACAAGTTATATGTGGTGATTCCAACACATATACATGCTCAATTTCATGTTATTCAAGATAACTAGTTATCTCCCAAATATTAAGGTTATTCACAATTGAAGATATTTGAGCATACCTTATGTACACCAAGTTGAGATGAGCACAACCTTGTTCACATGCATGGTTTTATCACACAATTTGCCTTTCAATTTGAAGAATTTGAAGAACAAGGGTTTCTCCCCTCTTGTTATTTTCCCTGATGATCGATACACACACACACCAAGTGTGTGTTTTAATTTATTTTCTATTTTAACGTTTTTACTTTTCAACTTGACAACTTTAACCCCTCATGATTAATAAGTTATCAAGTTTAAGACTTTTGAAATATATAGATATTTCACCATTACTAACTTGGTTGAATATTATCCTAGTTACGTGTTTCAAACTTTTCATATTTCATACTCGACACAATTAATATAATATTTTGGGGTGTTACAGACCATTTAAGATCGTAGATCATGAGGGTGAGGTGGCTTATAAGCTTGATTTACCTAATGAATTAGAAGGAACTTTCTCTAGTTTTCATGATTCTCACTTGAGAAAATGTCTAGTCTAGCTGATGACACGTCCCATGTGCCATTAGTAGACATTGGGGTTGATGAATAGTTAAACTATATTGAACAGCCTGTAGAGATAGTCGACCGCAAGGAAAAGTAGCTTCGTCGTAAAGTTATACCATTGGGGAAAGTGATATGGAAGCATTTTAACAAATCAAATGCTAGTTGGGAAGTTGATCAAGAGATGCGCAAGTTTTACCCTAAGTAATAGTTAGGCTTCGGGGACAAAACCTATTTTAAGGAAGGTGAACTTGTAATATCCTACTTTTGATATAAATAAATAAATAAAATAATTTTGTATATTTAATGGTGTGTTATTATTTATTTAAGTTAAATAACAATAATTTGAGTATGGGCTTGTGAAGAAAGATAGATTAGAGATCGGATATGAGCCTAAGGTCCTTGGGCTGGGGGGTATTTAAACACCCTTAAAGCTCCCTAAAACCCGCATTTCCACCATCCAAATCTCCATGCACACTCAAAAACACACACAAACACTCTTCTATCATTTAGGACCCAGATCCAAAGTAAAGAAAGGTTAGGTTTCGTGTTGAAGCTTCACCAAACAACTCGCAAAACACTTGGATTCACGTATTGAATTGGGAGTGAATCAAAATCGGGCCCAAAGAGGAAACCTTTATTTTAAAGGTTATGTAGGTCATATCGGTTTGCAAAACGCTTTGGTAGAAGGATGATTCAAACTAAAACTAGTTGGAAAAATGTAAACTTTGTATGAAATGGAGTAACGGATGTGAGACGAAAACAACCGGGTATCGTTCAATTTGTGTAAAAGTAAAAAGATTGAGTTGATATGGCCAAAAACTCGTTGCAGATTTAAGACGGACCTTGGATGGATAAAAGAAAAACGATTATAACGAAAAAGGCATGAAAATTATCGTATTCCGGGAATGCTATTAACGGAAGGAATCGAAACGATAGGAATAGAAATGAGACGAATCAAATAGATTAGACTCGACCCAACTCGATTAGACTCGACTAGACTTGTTTAGACTAGACTCGATTAAACTCGTTTAGACACGACTCAATTAGACTCGACTCGTTTAAACTCGACTAGACTCGTTTAGATTCGACTCGATTATACTCAACTCGAATCGACTCGGACTGTTTATATTCAACTTGATTAGACTTCACTCAACTCATTTAAGATTCGACTCATAATCATAAAATCAATTTTTCTAGTGAATTTTTAATCCCAGCAAGGGGCTCTACCCCTTGGACCCTACTAGGGGCCGCCCCTAGGACCCCACACCCCGTTTCGTTTGGGGTTTCACTTACTTAGAATATGAACTGGTTAAGGGTAGTTAATTGATACTTATAATTGTTACATGGTTAGCCGTGCATAGCTAAGGAGGGGTGTTACAGTTAACTCATAAAGAAACATGACTATGTGCATACTTGATATGATTAGTTAATACACTTACCTTAAGTTGTAAGTGTATTCTATATGAATGTTTTATAGATGATATCTGAATGATATCGAAAAGGTTAAAAGTATCTATGTAATCAAATGAATGATAATATGAAGAAATGAATGTATGAACATATGGTCGTATGGTCGCATGGAATGAAGGGACTAGACCTTTATAATATCTGTGAGGATAGGACCAAACCCTCATAATATTTGTGATGTTAGGGTCCAGAGCTTATAGTATTTGTGAGGATAGGGATTAGAGCCTCATAATATATGTGATGTTAGGGGCCAAGCCCTTAAATTATCTATGAGGATAGGGGCAGTTCCGCCTTAGGTTGGGTTGTGACACATTGGTATCAGAGCCGAAGGTTCAAGATAGGCCATTAGTGGTGCCTTAGTAACATGCTTAAGAGCCCCATATGTGCTTATTTGATTGCCTTATGTGTTTAAATTATTTTTTTGAAGATTTCTTAGGTAATTATTTAATTATTGTTTATTATTATATTGTCATGCACACACACACAACTCTGAGGCTATGCCTCAACTTCAAAGTTAATTTTATTTAAGTATTTTAAATCAAGTAGATTGCCTTTTATTTTTAAGAAATTTCTTAAGAAATCCCTAGTGTTAGTTTTACTCTTTCACCTTAGGGTTAGGTTGTGTGAAAAGTCTGGTATTAACTGGAAGGGGGAGAGAACTGTGAGTTCAGCCTTGGCAAACTGGTTCCAAGAACCCAAGGTAAGACTCTATTCCTTACCTGGAGGATAACCTGACCATTAACCCATAGTGCTCGATCTTATAGGCTAAATCGGTAAACAACTATCATACGAACGACACCCTAGGTAGTTTTAACCGAATTCACGGTGATACGTGGCTAAATTCGTTCTTTTCAAATTATTGTGTTTTGTTATTTAAACGGTTAGTTGGGTGAAAAATCCATGGAACCCATAGGCACTCCTACTATCCATTTCTCAATTTATTTTAAACATTATGTTTTTGTGGAGTTAATCATACGTGGTGATTCACGGGATACTCCAACAACTCATATTTATCTCATTAGTTCGTTATTTATTTGGTACAGTTAAAATGCCATGTAACGCTCATGGCCCTTCCAACTCTCTTGCATTGATAATTCGTTAATTAGTTTGTACATTTAAAATGCCATGTAAAGTCATGGGCGTCCAACTCAGTTGTTTTTATTAGTTAGTTTATTAGGTCATTCAAACTACCATGGAAATCTCACGGGAGGCCAACACACAAACTGTCACACCCCAACCTAAGGCGGAAATGCCGGGGCCTGGCTCATAGCTCTCAATGTACTATCATGCAAAATGATAAATTACAATATCTATTTAATTTATTAAATAAAAAAATTACAGTTAATTACATCAAGTATAAAGAAATTACAACGATGATCATTTAAATTTGTATCCTAAAAGGGCATCTCTACGTGATCTTCATCTTGCTAAACAACCAAGCTGATAACCCGCAAATGAGTATAAAATATATTTTGGTCAACAACACATGTTGTAACATCCTACTTTCGGTTATATTAATAAAATAAAGTTCGTTTATTTTATAGCGGGTCGTTATCGGTTTAGTTGAATAGAATACGAGATGGACCTGTGTTGGGTAAATGATATGGGCTATGGACTTGGGTTATGGAGGAATGAAGGAAAGACCATGGGCTTAAGCCCATGATCAGAAATATATATACCCTTAATCCTCTATTTAATTCATTTACACATATCCCTTACACCATCCAAAACACACACTTAAGATTCTCTCTCTAGTTTCTCTCTCACTCTAGCCGAAATATAGAAGAAGAAACGGATCCCGACCCAAGGTATGATAGTATTTTGTTGTAGGAGCTTAAATCCGTTAGATATAATCATGAAACGACGAGCCGACACCGTTAAACCGTTTAAGTCACGAGATCCGGGTGGAATCGGGTATAAACCGAACCTATGATGAGCTTAGGGGCCACCCTAGCTCAGATCTGGATCGAACGGGACGAAAACTCGTTTTTTCCGACGTGTTCGCGGTTTTCCGGCGGCTTTCCGGCAAAGGCGGCGCCGGAATAGTGGTACGAGGTTAAGGGGAATGTCAGGGAATGTTCTGACATTCCTGACCTAACCCTAGTTCGCTATGGGGACTTAACGAACTGAGGGTGATTCGCTATGGGGACTTAACGAACTGAGGGTGATTCGCTATGGGGACTTAACGAACTGAGGGTGATTCGTTAGTCGATTCGCATAAGGGGACACAGCGAACTAGCCCTAGTTTGCCTATGATTCGTCTCTGATTCGTTAAGGGAAAAGGGTAACGAATTACCCTTGATTCGTTATGACCAGTTCGTTAAAGGAGATAACGAATTAGAATGTCCAATTCGCTACTTGGACTGGTTCGCTACGTGGACTGATTCGCTAAGAGTCCAGTTCGTTAAAAGTCCAATTCGTGTAAGTAACCAGTTCGTTAAAGGTTCCAATTTGTTACAAGAACCTGTTCGTCATGGCAAGTCAGTTCGTTAAGGATAAGTAACGAACTAGAAGTTTAACAGAATGACAGAATGGTCCCTGGACTTAGAAAAGAATGATTTAATTACA
Source organism: Bidens hawaiensis (assembly GCF_021521415.1). Classification (NCBI taxonomy): domain Eukaryota; kingdom Viridiplantae; phylum Streptophyta; class Magnoliopsida; order Asterales; family Asteraceae; genus Bidens; species Bidens hawaiensis. Next base: position 42,575 of record NW_027498796.1, on the reverse strand, counting down.
AATAAGCCCTTGAACTTTTAAGTAGCATATTATTCAATGATTCAAAATGCTAATGGAAAATGTGTTAAGACAGCTTAACCCCAGCCAGGGGCTCTGCCCCTTGGACCCCGCTAGGGGCTGCCGCCCCTAGAACCCCGCTGCCAGGGGCGCTGCCCCCGGACCCCTGTTCGTTGAGGGTAATAATTAAACTAGAAAGACGACATGTGTAGTGATAGTTATTGATACGTATAATTATTATACAGTTAGTCGCGCGCAGCTAAAGTAGGGGATAACCGTAAACGGTGAATGCAACCGCCTTGAGGTGAGTTTCTAGCCCCACTTCCTTGTTATGTTTTCGGGGCTGTGTGCATACTCGATGTGATAGTGAATGCACTTATCTTAAGTGATAAGTGTATGCCTTGTATGATTTACGTATGATGATTGCTTGACGGTGCGTGAACGATCTTCGGATATTGAATGAACCGTCAGGTGGTAGTTAAGACATGATTGATAAGTATGATGAGAGATATGATGTATGTATGAATATATGATGTATGCATAATGTATGTATGTTATGATGATGGTACGTGAACGCTCTTCGGAGATTACACGTATTGTCAAGGAAAGCATGTATGAACAGGTATGGTGCAATTACACGAAACAAAGGGACCAGACCCTTATAATATCTGTGATGTTAGGGACCAGACCCTTATAATATCTGTGATGTTAGGGACCAGACCCTTATAATATCTGTGATGTTAGGGACCAGACCCTTATAATATCTGTGATGTTAGGACCAGACCCTTATAATATTTGTGATTTTTGGTACCAGACCCTTATAATATCTGTGAGGTTATAGGGCGAAAGGCTCTTTAAAACGTATGATTATGTATGTATAGAAGGTATGAAAGTAAGAATGAAAGTATATGCACTTATGTGTGTATGAAAGAAAGTTAAGAGGTTAAGTATGAAATGTAAGAAGGTATTGTATGATTATGTGATTAACTAGAACTCACTCAGCGTAGCTGACTTTTAGTATGCACGCAGGTGAGTAGAATGAGGCAGTTAGCTTGAGGAGGACACATGGCAGAGTTGGACGAAGCTGGCATTTGAAGATTTTGATATGATGCTTTATTTTAAAAGACTATGTTTTGTTTTTAAATGACTATGAATGCTCGATAAGACCAGAATTATGGTTATGGAATGTAATGGTTTGAATGTTTTTAATGTTCCGCGAATGTTTTAATTAACTCTGATATTTAGAACTGCGTTTATGAGTAAATCCAACACGAAAGTAGGGCTACCGGTAACGGGGCCTTACACATGTTCAGTGACTAAAACACCAGTTTAAGACACAACATTAATAATATATAATAAATAAAGAAAGATGCAAACTTTTCATGTGAGAATAAACAGTTAAACCATAGCATATAAACAATCAACCAAACCATAAAGAAAGGGGTAAACCATTGCCATGAGAATGTGCATTGGTTACCAAGAATGAGATGTCGGTTAAACCATTGTCAATGTGTCGGACGCCGGCCACTACGAATGTCGTATGACCATTCTATAATGTGAATATGTTGGACCTCTCCGAAATGTAATCAAGTAAAGCAAGTAAGCAAATAGCAAGTAAGCTATAAACAGATATACACACAAGGATTAAACAGTTGCGGTTTTGAATACTAGATAATAGCTAAATACTATAAATACACATATGTCCCCAAAAAGGATTTAAAATAAGTAAAAAGGGGAGTGATTACTCACATGAACGGATGAACGAAATATAAGTGAGGATGATGTGAGAAAGATAAATCCTTCGGGATATATCGTCATGGATTCCTAGTTGAAATAACATTAATATGAATTCATTAATAATGAGACAACGCGTATATTGAATTAAAGTGTTGAAGTGATTTGAGTTATGTTGTGATTAGAATATTATTGATTGAACTATATATATATATATATATATATATATATATATATATATATATATATATATATATATATATATTGTAAAGATTAATATTATCGTTTCACATTTATTTACTAAAGTGATTATTTTTAATATTTGTAAAATTACTCTTGTTTACTTGATATGATAAATATAAAATCAAATTTAGTTACTAACAATTTAAATAACTGAATTTGATATAAAATGTACTTATAAATTATACAAATATATAAATATTTATAAAAATAATTATAATATGTAATAATACCTATAATAATATTTAATAACTATTTATCTTAAGTCTTTCACAAATTTTTAATGGTAAACATGTATTTAAAAAATTTAATTAAAGTTATGTTTATTATATATTTGTAAAAAAATATCTTATATAAAAATCCTACGTGTCGCGATGTGGTAGCTCCCCCTTTTTTTGGAGTCACCGGATTTGCTTGATTTTTAAATGGAGACTTCTCATGAATTTGACCCGAATTCATGGGTATGGGTCTTACCAAACCCAGATATTCCTTAAACGGGTTATAACATCTCATTAAATTAAAAATTATTCTCACCAAATTATTGATGTAAAAATCCTATAAAATAGGATATAATAAAAGTTAATATCTTATTTATTTTAAAAAAGAGATACATATATATATATATATAAAATTTAAATTAAAAAACCAATTTGATAGAAAAAAAAAATAAACTGGTCTTGGGCTCCATCAAACCATAAGTTATTATTAACTTTCATAAATATTATTTATAATTAAAAAACCAATTTTATAGTAAAAAAAATAAACGGGTCTTGGTTCTCATCAAAACCATATAGCTTTTAAACCGGGTTATAACATCTCATTTATTTGTGAAACAATTTATCATCAAAACATAAGTATATTATTAACTTTCATACAATAAAAAAAAATATAAATTCAAAAAATAAATAAATATTAGAACATACAATATAAAACAACCCCCGTATTACGGGGGATAAAAACTAGTATATATATATATATATATATATATATTTATGTACAGGTAGTTTTTTAAAAAATATGTTCACGACGAGATAATGTTAACTTAGAGGTGTCGGTTACGTAAACTTAACATTCATTTATTATTAATATTAATTATATTAACTAAAATTCATCCAAAATATATAAAAAAAAAACAATAACAACACTGGGTCAGGGGGTTCGAATCCGCGCCCCAGACCAGTACACATGCACTAAACAAAACTGCCCGGCCATACGAGCCAGTGGTTCGTTTGTTGAAAGTGTGAAACTATTAATTTATAAGCAAAAAACAGATTATCCCCAAAATAAAACAAAACCCTAGAATCTAAAATCAATTGATCTACGTCATTTTTGTTTAATTAAAGTTAGGGTTAACTGATACAGTGGTGAAACTATTCGGAACCGCCATAACAGAACCAAATAGGAATCATGGTTGGAACTCAACTAATATAGTAAATGGTTAAAAATAGAACCAGAACCGAACTCCGTTATAGTAAGGCATTTCAGTTTTAGAGCCGCTAAAATAGGTTCTCACTAATCAACGTTAACAAAAAAATATAACGAATTATAACTTTGAAGAATTTTGGAACACAAATTCTGACACTAAGCCGTTATTTGGAATTGTATATAGGGATGCTGATTGTAATCTTAGTCTTTATTAAATATATCGTGATCCTAGTTTATTTCATTAAGATATCGTGATCTACTCTACTCTAGTAAATGCAAGAATTTTTGAAAAAAAAACTATGAATAAGTTGTTCGTAGCAGTTCTTTCATTCCTTAGAAGTTCAGAAATTCAAAATCTTAAATCCAACTACCGACCCTACATTTCCTTTCGCTGTTCCGATACACTAATTTGGTTCAGGTTCCTTGGTTGGGGCGGTTCCAAACCGTTTGTGGCTTACCCTAGTTATCAGGCAACCTTGCCCTATTTTCCCATCATGCATGATATCCGGATACATTAAAAGCATATCTAAATTTTTATATAATGTCATTCAAAAAAGTGAACAAGTCTTATGGAAAGAAATTGAATTCCACTTTAGTGATGTTACGAATGAGTTTTATTAATGGCATTTGATTGATCATAGTATTATATGATGATATAGGTTTAAGAGTATACAATCTAGCATAGAATAGTTCCTTACGAGACATGGAAAAGTCTCTTATGAGACATAGAGAAGTCCCCTAATAGCTCGTGACTTAGTGTTTGAACTGCCCTCTGGACAAATATTAACCCATTATGACCACGGGCTTTAACTACATGATGTTATGGTCTAACTTGTTTTCTTTCAAGGATTGGTTTATTGAAAGCCTATTTTAATAAATAAAACAAGAACCCACTTTACAAAGATGATTTCTTTAACATGTATATCAGTTTGATTGAGGTAGTCAGTCATGCATTGGAGCTCTTGACCAAATGTTGAAGGTGCCTAAGAGTTTTCCATTGGTATTCCACTATTAAGTCATATTTTTTTTTCTATTTGAACCTTGTTTTAATTTCGTTTAAAGTTTAATGTATTACAGTTGCATGGTTTACAACCGATTTACTTTCCTATGAGTTAATTAGGGTATGAATGAGAAATTGTGAGGCACCTTTATTTTGGGGCATTACATGCTGCTACCATAGTCCCAATGTCTAAGTTAGCTCGTCTCTTACTTGATTCTAAGTATCCTGTGAGTTGATCAAACGATAAGGTTGAGAGGGCATTTGATTCCACTATTGTTGTTACCAAGATCCTATTTCGTTGGCAGACATCGTAACACTTTCTCAAATAGTTGATCATAATTGTTTAATTGCATACCCACTTTTATAGACATTATTTATCACCTTGGTTAGAAAAATAGATTCATCTTCATTATTCTCATGTGTAGTTTTAAAACTCTGATTGCAGTCTTTGTAACTTCGTTGTTTTAACCTTTGGTCACCATGGTATTCAGTTTTGAAAATGAACAGTATTTAGCATGCAGAAACAAGCCTGGAGAATACATCTTTATGTGCAAGGTGTTGTATTAATGTTAGTCTCGTATAATCTTTATTCTTATTCTCATTCAAGCAACCTAATTGTAGCATGTCGCCACTAAGTCCCATAGAGCTTATGAACTAGTAACGTTCTCATTTAAATACTTCAAAATATATCTCGCTTAAACACCAGATAGGAATTGAAGTGGAAGTAGATTCGTAGGTTGCCATTTAAAGGCTACCAAAATTTCATTTAACTTAACAATTGTATGTTTATTACTTAGGAGTAATTTGTGAGTGAAAGTTTCTTTATAACAAAAAGATAATGCACATAACATGTATTCGGGTAATACTAATTGCAATAGATCTTTTGTGTCAAGTCTATTCAGTTTCCATAACTTATACAAGAAACGGAAATATATTGTTTACACTTTTTCCAATGGAAGTAATGTATAAATGAATAGAGTTTAGCTAATTCAATTAAAGATACAAGGCAAATAGTCACAATTTAACTTGAATATGATTTTTGTTACTTAAAGAAACCTATTCTTAACTAGCTTATTCAATCATGCACCATAACCTTCTCCTCGGACTTTGATAAATCAAGGTTTTGTAGAATTCAAATAAGCCTGGTTTTCTATGACTCGTGCCTAGATCGCTTTCAAATTGAATTATTTTGTTAGGATTCATGATAATCAATAGGGAAATATAAAGATAAATGCAAAATGGAATATGTAATCTCTTTTGAAATATGTACCAGAAATAGAACAAATACATCATTATATATGTGTAGAAACATCAAAAATGTATGTTGGTGGTTAACAGTTGGATAGTTATATCGGTGGGAAACATATCCATAGAAACTGTTAATGTATTCATCGTTACAGATGATTTGATGTTAAAGTATTCGAAGTTAAAGTATTCGACATCTTGCTTATATCCTCAAGCTCGGGAGATCACTTTTGGTTTGTATAGTTTTGTTTTTTTTTCTTTAATATTTTGGTTGAGGGAGAAAATGGAAAAATTTCAAAAAAATATCGTGCTTTTTGTTTGTAGAAACAAAATCCAAAAACATCCAAATATTTTAAAAATACAAAAACTTTGAAAAATTATGCTCCTCAAAATTGAGTTTTAAAGGAAAAAAAGAACCTGATAGTACATTGGTTATTTTATTATGAAATTTCAGTATATAAATATAGGCTTAAAAGATTAAGTGCTTAACTGTGTTGGTGCATTGGTAGGACTTAAACAAATAATTAGGATAACGTATGTGATTTAAGCATAAATATTACCAAATTGAAAGAGGTGTTAGTCTCTTCCAAAGTGTTGGTAATGAAGGCAGAAATGGAATAGCCTGTCAAACTCAAGCTTTATGTCAGACTGATCCCAAAAAACAGAAAGTTTAAATAAAAGCATATGGTTAATGGTTAACACTTCAATGATGTATAGTTTTATGGCCTCAAATCCTATATTGATGGGATGCATTAACTTTCTAGACACTGTGAGTCTTTATGTGGCTTATCATCTTGGTATTCATAATCTGAATATTAAATTGCTTCAAGAGCGAACCCAAAGTCAATAAACTTGATCACTGTTGTACTTCGTACAAACTCATTATTGACTTGATCAAACACATTGTTAGTCAAACATTATTCCTCTCTTGTCTGCGTCTTAATACCAATAAGAAACGGACCCCAGGGGATACAATGGTAGTAAGCCTTACAGATGAACTCGTGCAAACTCATTCACAGAAAATGAAACTTGTCGTATTGCTTGATAACGGGGGTATACCTTGTAGTGGGGATTATTTGCAAAGATTGCTAAAATGTTATAAAACATATATTTTGATCAGAATGCATAATGGTTTAAGTCAAGTTAGGGTGACATGGTAAAGGTCAAATTAAGCCTGAACTGGAATTACAGGCGGATAGTGTCTAGTATTCTTTGCCTTAATTGAATCTTAAAAATTTCACAGAAACAATTGAAAGTTTGTTATAAGATTTAAGTGGACAACAATATCAATGATCGACTTAACAGCGGTCAAAATAATGCCAAAGAATAAACATGTTATGAAGGATTTCTTGATCAATATGATTCTGTGCTCAACTCACAAAAATATTTATTGCTTTAATAAATTAGGTTTCATAGGAATTTTGTTTTAATTTTGTTTTTATTTCTAAAATATTCAAAATCCCAAAATATTTTGTTTCTTTATTATTTTCGATTTCCGAGCTAAAGAGTATTTTTGAAAAAGAAAATACAAATAGATTTTCCCACGTTTTTAAGTTATGTGTTTTCATGTAAAATACGTTAAGGTATTGGATTTTACCTCTTGTGGTAAAAGTTTTAAGGTAATGTTTATCAAAACACTGGTTTTTGATACATATTTAGAATGACATTTTATAAAAATGAAGACATGTTTTAAATGTATATGGACATTATGCATGATGAGAAAATGGAGCAAGGTTGTCTTGTAACTGGGGTAGCAAAAAACAGTTTGGTACCGTCCCAACCAAGGAAACAGAACCAAATTGGTGTATCGGAACCGCCAAAGGAGTTGTAGGGTCGGTTCTTGGGTTTTAGATTTCGAAGTTCTGAACTTCTAAAGAATGAAAGAACTTCTAAGAACTTCTTGTTCCTAGGTTTTTTTTTCAAAAAACCTTGATTTTTCAAGAGAAGCGTAGATCACAATATCTTAATGAAATAATCTAGGATCACGATAGCTTTAATAAAGACTAAGATCACGATCAACATCCCTATATACAATTCCAAATAACTGTCTATCATCACATTTTGTGTTCCAAAATTATTCAAAGGTTCTCTTTGCCTCCACCAAAAGTTATATTTAAGTATATATTTTTTGTTAACATTGATTAGTGAGAACCAATTTTAGTGGCTCTAGAACGAACCGCCTTACTCTAACCGTGTTCGGTTCTCTTACTATTTTTAACCATTTTATGTAGTAGTTCGGTTCCAATCCCAATTCCGATTTGGTTATGTTATGGCGGTTCCGAATAGTTTCACAAACCTACTAGTAAGAAATCTGATATTTCACTTTTAAATTATTTTATAGATAAGTAGTTGTAGTGTGGTGTTCGTCTCAGTTTATTTCTTTTAACTATGGACTCTTGTTTATTGTAGGTGGTCCATGATGGTTTTTATAATAAATTGGTCCTTAAAAAATGTTTGGAGTTGTTTTCTAATAATAAAGGGTTATATTGATAGTATTACACTATTTGTGCTAGTGTAGCGATAGATGACATTTATGGACCATGGGACAATGTGTATGACGTCTTATATATCAGGTCAAACAATATCTTAAAAGGTTAGTTAATAAATACTTTTTTATGCATTCTAATATATGCTGTACTAGTTCGAGATCCATGTACTAAATGGATAAGTCACGAAAATAGAATATTTAATATACAATCGATATACAATAAATAAAAATATCAAACACTCTTAATACACATTCCTTGTATAACAATCTCCACAACAATTTAAAAATAAGCAATACACTTTTACATTCTGATGGGTTTATAGTTTCTAACACAAATTAAATAAATGAAAAGCGAGAAAAGGCCCTTAGATTTTTATCAGTTCACTTTCTTAGAAAAGTTATAAATAATGAATGATTTAGTTTGTAGTAGTGTACATTACTATTTGAGTCCATCATGTGAGAACTTAAACCGTAAAATATACATAATTTATAATGATTTAATCGTACCTACATTGGTGAAGAATACCGGTTATGAACGTTAAATAATTTGTACATTAAACCGATATATACATACAATATTTAGGAAGTAAAGATATGTTAAATTTTAATTACTATGGGTATTAAGTGCTATGAGATATAAGAAGCCATATATGTTTATTTTTATATACAACAAAATTTGATGAACATAAAAAGGTAATAAAGTTCAAACTTTAAATTAATTTTGAGTATATTCATATATCTTGAATCAATTTTTTTATATACAAAATTATAGATAATTATGAACTTCAAATATTTAAAGAAAGAATAAGGAAATGAGAGGTTTAGTGGTAAGTACTATTATTTATTATAAATTTATATGTTGATGTGACAAGTGACAAACTATGTAATTTTTTATTAGAGAATGTATATAAATATTAAAGATTTCAAGACCAAGTATCTTATAAATAAATAAATACATTAAAAAGCAAACGTCTAAAAAATAAGTTAATAGACATGAAATCTTACCCATTAATGAAAACAAGTATATAACATTAACTATGCAAGGTGTTAGGATGTGATTTTGTTCTAGTCAATGAATATCTAGACAAATATAAAAACAACATTATGAACGATTACTTATAGAGATTACTTTATTTTCTTCCGTCATTAAGACTTTAAATGTTTTGTTTGAAAGTTATTTGTTTGAATCTTTATTATGCAATTTTTACATATAATTCTAGTCATCATTAACTTTTGACTAAATTTATGAAATTAATTACTACCTCAAAAGGTCATTAAAATTAAAATATTTCACATTACTGAACTTTTTTGCTTATAAGAAACAATATCAAAATCATTAAAAACCACACACAAGCTTCTACATTTGCTTTGTTTCTTTCACATAATTGCTGTCATGCCAAGGACCAAATTGAAGCTTGCTTTCATAGAGAACATCAAGTCTCGAAAAAGTTCCTTCATAGCAAGAAAGGAATCGTTAAAAAAAGAAGTTGCATGAGCTTTGTACATTATGTGACGTCATGGCATGTCTCATCTTGTATAGCCCGTATGAACGTGAACCCGAGTTGTGGCCTGATGACAAAGATGTTTTCCTACATGTGTTGCATCAGTTCCGCGCCAAGCCAAAGATAGAAAGGACGGATAATATGTTGAATTAGGAAAGCTATCTCATGGAGAGGATCAACAAGGCTAAGAAGCAGTTCGACAAGCAGGTCTGGCGAACCGCGAGCTCGAGAAGGCCAAGATGTTGTCATAATGTTTGAGTGGTAAAGTCTCAGTATCTGACTTGAACCAAACGGAGTTGAAAGAACTTGTATCCTTGATTGATATTAATATGTTAGATATTAATGAAAGGATGGAGCTTCTCACATGTGATGCCCCTGCAGCAGCCATGACATCACAATCACAACATTCACAGCCACTAGAAGTTGTGGGTGATAGGAGCAATACTAACAATACAACGACACAAGGAATGGATGTAGAGCCATATGTTTCCGTGGTGGACAATACTGGAGCTTTGGATGACGTAAAAAATATTGATTGGTAGCCGCCTGACTGGCTTATTATCAAGAGGATGATGGTTCGGATCTTGTTCCAAAGATCGACATGAATAAGTCATTTACTAAAGATATGTGGTCAGACTCATTCTTCTTGATCAAAGGTTGACATATCTCCTTATCTGAGGGTTTACATGATAGACGATGGTTTCGTGTTCATTAATTATTTGAATTGCTATCATTTTTCGTTTCCTTTTCTGTATTGATGTTGATTTCCTTTCTAATATTTGTTTGTTATTCTGTTTAAAAGATTATATTTTGGGAAATCTATTGTTGCTTTGGTTTGATGTGTGCGTTCACTATATCTTTTCTAATATTTGAATTCAGGTTAGGTATTGCTCATTTTATGTGCATTATTGAATTCTTTTCTAATTTTTTCTGCACGCCAAGCATTGAACATGTTCAAAACTGAATACCATGGTGACCAAAGGATAAAACAATGAAGTTACAGAGACTACAGTCAGAGTTTAAAAACTACACATGAGAAATAATGAAGATGCATCTATTTTTCTATCCAAAGTGATGAATAATGTCTATAAAATTGGGTATACAATTAAACAATTATGATCAAGTATTTGAGAAAGTGCTACGATGTCTAACAGCGAAATAGGATCTTGGTAACAACAATAGAGGAATCAGATGCCCTCACAACCTTAATGCTTGATCAACTCACATGATACTTAGAAGAAAAATTGGGACGGGCTAACTTAGACATGGAGGCTATGGTAGCAGCATGTAGTGCCCCAAATAAAGTCGCCTCACAATTTCCATTCATACCCTAACTAACTTACAGGAAAGTTAATTGTTTTAAAAACCATGCAACAGGTATTGATGAAACCATCCAGCCATTTGATCACCACCTTGATTTACGAATGACCATTTTGCCAACGTTCGTATGTCCCACCTCGTCAACGTAAGAACATCAATGATGTATTGGTAGTACTGAACACCGGGATCCCACTTAATTATACATACCTTAAGTTCTGAATCGCAGAGCGAAGAAACAATTTCACCTTTGACCGTCTCCACAGTTTTGAAAGTCGACATTTGGTAAGCAGTCGCGCGAGCTTTGATCTGCTTTTTGTTTTCTTGCTTTGTATACCTTTACACGTCAATAAGTTTCAAAAATCGAACCTTATTACGTACCTCAAACATAACCTTGAATGTTGAATCTTTCGAGCCTGATCCAGCTTCAGATACTTTCTCTTTGTTCTTCTACTTCTTCTCAAGATGTTCTTCAGCTGCTTTAACATGTTATGTAGTAATAAATGGCATACAATCGGGATACTCCTCATCAATCACATCTTCAACTTCAACGTCATCATAATTGAACGGCGTATCCCGAGACGGGATACTCGTATCAAACCTTACTTCAACATCGTCAATGATCTCAACATCCTCCTCATTCTCCAACACATCCAGCTCTTCACCATTCAATATGAGCAAATAGCGAATTCTCCTTACTCGATCTCATATGTGTTCACCATACTTATGACAACACCAGGTTCATTGTCCATAAATAGAACCGTATTAACCTTAATATACTCAATAGGTTACACGTTAGGAGTGTCATGATACACTACTAACTGCTTGTCTCCACCCTCAGTACCAACCCCAGACGTACCAGATGTAACTATCTGTTGTTGCTGCACACCATCGCTTGTACCAACATCAGGGTCTTTATTGTCGTCATTTCCTTTCAACTTCTTTAACATATCATATTTGCACGTAAGTTGAAGGATAACGTTTTTTAGTTCTTTCAGTTTCTCCCCCTGAGCAGTAACAATGGCATGTAGCTCACGATTCTCTTTTTGACAATAAGAGATATGGCTCACCATCTTTTGTTGATCCGTCCTTATTACTCTTGGAATTGTCGATAAACAACCATTTGAGGAGAATCATATTCAACAACATGGACATTTTCTCAGGAACTGGCAAAGTAAACCATGATAGTGGAGGTAGCTGCATCGGGCCTTATGGACGATTAAGCGCCATATATGAAAAGTCCATAGGCCGCATCATTGTAGGCATTGGTGTAGGACTTGTAGCAATCATTGTAGCTGGAGATGTCAGCGCTGGAGATAACATCGATTGTGGAATCAAAGAAGACCTCGGATTAGATGTTGACGTCGTCAATGTAATAGCCGGGGTACTAACAATCGTAGAAACCACCAATACTTGTTATGGAACCGACGATCTTGGTTAAAAAGGACCAATTACCACTCCACTACCAATTCGGGTCCTCATCTTCTTAGGTTTTTCGTTCATTGGAGCTCTACCCTTCCGTTGTCGTTGAGCAGCCTCCGAACTAGCTGCTACAACCACTCGAGCACCACCATCATTACCACCATTTCCCCATCACCTCCATCATTGTTCCCACCTGGTCCATCTTCAAGTTCCATATCAGAATCGTCGTTAATCCAACGATCATTAAATGGACATACATAATCAGGTCTCGCCAAATGACCTATCAATCTCTTAAACCTTGGCATGTCCTCAGGGATTGATTTCGATACGTCTTCATTCTTTTCATCGTATCTTCCGACATGTCATCTAAAACCATCACATCATCCACCAATGTTGGATCATGTACCAAGTCAGGAGCAAGGTCATTAATGATTAGATGTAAGAATCGAGGATACATTAGGAATTTGTTCTTGTGATGACCAGTCATGCAAATATCCTTCGAATGATAGAAAATTAACTCCGGGAAGTTGAACGGCTTGTTCATAATCAAAGCTACAAATGCAGACTACAACATGATTATGCATTCATCGAATCCTCCTTTCCATCCACCAAGGCAATGGATAATAACATGAAGCCAGTACTTGTATTATTCACACAAGTATGGCTTTTTATACTATGATTGGTCGCCCTTGTAATATCACCATTGAGATAAACCAGTAATCAACGTCTTATCGAACTCACACACATGATCAATAGTATCAAACTGAAGGACTCTTCGTATCGCATCAGCATCTATTACGATTTTCTTGTTTTGCACCTCAGCTATAATATGCTTTTCAGCGTCAACATATTTAGCACAATCCCAAAACAGACGGATAACAATAAATGCACTGGGACATCAGGAGAGATGGCATAATGTATACATGAGCATCGTAAGAAAGCGACAGCGTCCCAAAAATATCTCGTCCCACAAGATCATCTTGCAAAATGCACATATGTTATGCTTCTTATCATACGCCAATTCAACAACAAGAGGTTGAGCTTGAGCTTGTGGCGCATGTGGTGCATCTTGAACCTATGGAGAGTCTACTGTGTTTTCCTATGCATGTGCATCAACAACATGTTTTTCTGCCATATCTATGACACAAACCCGAATATTAGTAACAACGAACACCTTAACATAAATATAAAACATATTTCACCAACAGTTAATGAAATTATGCATTCTGTTCAAGTTATACCACTGATTCATAATTCATTCGTTATGTGTTTCATGATGAATGAGTCCATTCATTAGCACAACGAATGTTCTCATTCCTTATCTTAACAAGCGATCTTAATTAAAATATTTACTTTGGCAACGAATGAAAATCATAACGAATAAGCTCATTCGCTATATATTATATATGAATGAGGAATCATTCGTTATAACATATCACGAATTTTCCTATTCGTTATCAAAATCAACGAATGAGTCCATTAGGCCACTATAGACACTAAAGGGACTCCATTCGTTATTCATAACGAATATGCCCAAATAAATATCTTGGTCAAAGTCCAATTTGAATTCATACGAATAGTCAACATACAATTCAAAATCTCAATCAAGCTTAAAATATTATAAATCTTGTTAATACTAATATCATTAGGTTCGTATGTGCATCGCCTACAAATCCTAATCAATATGCATTTCAAAAAATGATGTTTCAATTATGAAATTTGATTAAAATTGATTGGTTCAATTAATGACCTAAGTAACCATTGGTTTGTTGTTCAAAATTGACGAAATAGGTATCGTTGAACTCGTTTAGCCGAGGATCAAGAATTTGTCAACAAAATTCAGTTTGGTGAAGGTTAAAATTTTCAGAAAATTTGGCCATAGGTTCGTTTAGTATTTTTGAATATCGAGGAAGACGAATGAAGTCCATTCGTCTTCATCTGGGTTTCTATATCATCTGATTTTCATGCAACCCCATATACACGAATAAGCCCATTCGTTAGTTCAAAACTAACGAATGACCATCCGTTCGTGTATTCATTGATTAATGAAATATAACGAATCAACCTTTAACTTATGTTCATAACGAATAACACTCTATTCGTTATTCATTCTTTATCTCAATCATAGCGAATGATGTCAATTGTTATAAGATCAGCGGAAATGAATGAGGTTATAACGAGTGGTGATTGTCGTTATAAATTGCACAGCAAATGACCTTCATCCGTTCTCAATTAAGTTAATGAATAGGTTCCATTCGTTACAATAGTGTAACGAATGGAAGAAATTAAATAAAAATGTAAAATTGAATTTCATTTTAACATTTCAATAATTAATAAAAAAATTAAACAAGTTTTATGGAAAGGAATTGATTTCCACTTTAGTGATGTTATGAATGAGTTTTACTAATGTATTTGATTGATAATGGTATTATATGATGATATAGGTTTAAGAATTTACGATCTAGCATAGAGTAGTTTGTTACGAGACATAAAGTAGTCTCTCACCAGATATAGAGAGGTCTCTTGTGAGACATAAAGAAGTCCCCTAACAGTTTGTGACTTAGTGTTTGAACTGTCCTTAGGACAAATATCGGCCCATTATGACCATGTGCTTTGACTATATGATGTTACGGTCTAACTTGTTTTCTTTCAGTGATTTATATATTGAAAGCATGTTTTAATTAAAACTAGAACCTACTTTATAAAGATGATTTTTTTTAACTTGTATATTAGTTTGATTGAGGTAGCTAGACATGGGTTGGAACCCTTGGGTAAGTGCTGAACATGCCTAAGAGTTTGAAGAGTGGCATTCCACTTTAAAGTCAATTTTTTTCTGTTTGAACCATGTTTTGATTTCATTTTAAGTTTAATGTATTTCCTTTGCATGGTTTTAAAACCAGTTAACTTTCCTATATGTTATTTAGGGTAGGAATGAGAATTCATGTGGCACTTTTATTTTGGGGCACTACATGCTGCTGCCATAGTCTCCATGTCTAAGTTAGCTCGTCCCTTATTGGATTCTAAGGATCCTATGAGTTGATCAAACGTTAAGGTTGAGAGGGAATTTGATTCCTCTATTACCGTTACCAAGAACCTATTTCGCTGGCAGACATCATAGAACTTTCTCAACTACTTGATCATAATTGTTTAATTGTATACCCACTTTTATAGACATTATTCATCACTTTGGGTAGAAAGATCGATTCATCTTAATTATTTCTCTTGTATAATATTTAAACTCTGATTGTAGTCTTTGTAACTTCGTTGTTTTAACGTCTGGTCACCATGGTATTCAGTTTTAAACATGTTCAATGCTTGGCATGCAGAAGTTCGTGCAACGATTCTCGATAATACATCATCATGTACAAGGTGTTGGATTATTTAAGTCTTAGATAATCTTTATTCTTGTTCTCCTTCAAGCAACCTCATTTTAGCATGTCACCACTAAGTCCCATAGAGCTTGTGAACAAGTAACATTCTCATTAGAAGACTTCAAAATCTATCTCTGTTGGACATCGGAACAGGAATCGAAGTGGAAGTAGATTCGTAGGTTCCCATTTAAAGGCTACAAAAATTTCAGTTAATTTAATAATTTTATGTTTTTTTATTTGGGAGTAATTTTATGAGTGAAAGTTTCATTATAATAAAAAGATAATGCACATAATATGTGTATTAGGGTAATATTACTTACAATGGATCTTGTGTGATAAGTCTATACGGTTTTCATGACTTATGCAGAAAACTAAAATATATTGTCTACAATGTTGTCAATGAAAGTAAATGTCTATATGAATAGTATTTATTTGATTCAATCATAAACACAAAAGGCAAATAGTCACACTAAAACTTGAATATGATGTTAATTTGTTACTTATAGAAACTTATTCTTAACTAGATTTTCTTTTGGATTACTCAGTCATGCACCATAACCTTCTTCTCGGACTTAGATAAATGAAGATTTTGTAGAATTTAAGTTCGCCTAGTTTTCTATGAACCACGCCGAGATCACTTTCAGATTGAATTATTTCGTTTGCATTCATCAAAATCACTAGGACAATTTAAAAATAAATACAAAATTGAAGATGCAACGTGTTCTGAAATATGGACCGAAAATTGATCAAAGACCATCATTATATATGGGAAGAAACATCAAAAATGTATGTTCGTGGTTGACATTTAGGCAGTTATATCGATTAACAAACATATCCGCAGTAACACTATCATAATTCACAAGTCAATCGGTCCATAGTAACTCAAATACTGTTGATGTCCAACTTAACATTAATGGCCAAACTACCATTTATAAACGTCTATAAATTTACTAATAACTGCTGATATCCGATGACCATATACTATTGAAGAGAGATTACTTGAAAATTTCCATCAATCATGGAAATCCATAACAACTTTTAGTAGCACCTGAATAAGGTAATGCGGATGTCAATGAGTGACCATGTCACAAGATCAAAAGTCGATGAAAGATCACTTGTTAACTATCAGATCACTTCCTTAACAAAATTTAGAAGCACCTAACTAAGCCTCACACAACGGAAAGTTTACCGATCATGTATAGCACTGAAAAGCATGTTCGGATATCAAACTCAAAGACAAGTGAGGTGGCTCAAAACACTAAACCTTCACTAAGTCTTGCCAAATAAATTGAATTATTCATTTTATTTTAATTAATAAACACTAAAATTAAAAAAATCGACTTAACTGAAAAAACTAAATGAACAAGGAAAGGGAATTCTTAGGAAGCTAACTAATATTAACTATATATATAATAAAAAATAACATTTAAGTACATCAAGAATAAAGAAATTATAAAACAAGATTAAATGATTCATGAATAAGTTTTAATTTTAATGGTCATCGCTATGTGTTCTTCATCTTGATAAACAATTCAACCTAATAGTCTGCATGTGCGTACAAAATAGAATAGGTTTGTCAACACGAGGTTGAGTGAGAAAATCACCAGTTTTGACACTAACAATAATATATATAAGAAAACCACAAAACTGTTATTCGTGAGTATAAAGAATCAAACCAAAGCATGTTAATATGGCAAAACAATAATGATGGGTGGACTAAACCGTTGCCACGCGAATCAGGAGTTGGTTACCATAATAGAATAATTGAGTTGTCGGTGAAACCATTGTCATGCGATCGGACGTCGGCCATTACGACATTATGTGATTATAATGATGGACCTCTCCGAATGCGAGAGAATATACAAATAAACATGCTAACAAATAGCAAATAGTCATTCAATTGATACACCACAAATATTAACAATTTGCATTTGAGAATATAATACAATATGTAAATTGATAGTTGGTATGCATAAGTCCCCAAAAGTATTTGAAAACAGTAAAATAAAGGAGTGATTACTCACGTTAACGGATGAACAAAAGATCAAGTGATGATGTGAAGAAGTTATACCCTTCGGGATTTACCGTCAAGGATTCCTAGTTAAATATCATAATATTATGTGTTAATTATAAATGACATAACACATATAACGAATTTAAGATTTCAATCTGATTTGAGTGATGCTTGTGATTAGAATGTTATTGATTGAACGATTGATCCATGTGGTTATTGTATTGCAAAAATCAATATGGTTGTTTATCATTTAAGTAAAAGAATCATCACCTTTATTATTTGTAAAATCAGCTTTTATACTAAATATAATAAACATATAATCAAATTTATAAATAATTAGTTTAAATAAATATGAGTTGAGATATAATAATATAATCATAAATGCTTATATAGTTAATTAAATATGTAATAATAAGATAAATATTTACATAGATAATTAAAACATGTATATATATAGGAGATAGATCATGCGATAAGTGATATTATAGCGAGAAGTGCGAGAAGTCGATCTCAACCATTGATTATCTTCTAGTTGTTCAAAACATTAATTCCACTAATTACTCCTCAATAATTCTTCATATTAAATATTGTAGAAAGTTACAAATCTTAGAAAAGATAAATTGACTTTCACATAAAATATCATCTAGAATAATTTTAATGAAATATAATTGAGAGAAAATTATTCGCATTCATGGTTTTATAAGATTTATTTGAATTTTCTTTTACGTACCTACATATGAAAATAAATGTATATGTAGGTGAATTGTAATTAATTGATCACGTACACAAGTAACAAAATAATCTACATATAGCTTATGTTTAATTATACAAGTTGTTAGTTATTTTTATTTTTATCAAAATGTAACCCGTATTACAAACACAACTTATGTTCACCTACACAAATTTTGTTTCTTTTGTTTTCACCAACACATGACTAATATTCACCTACACATAACTCGTATTCACCTACACAGATTGCTAGTTCATTATATTTTCACATACATATAAATAATATTCACCTACACATAACTCGTATTGCCTACACTGCTACACATAAAAGAGATTAAAAATAAAATTAAAAAACATGATGCATTCCAACATTGAGAATATTTTACAACTTTAGGTTAATAATATTAATTGTATGTGATATCATGAATATTTTTTTTGCGTAGGTTAATTTTTTGATCTACGTAGGTAAATACAAATGGGTAGGCTATAACATGAAGTAAATTTATATATATAGGTTAATATTGTGTTTTGTGTAGGGTACCATGAACTAGTTATGTGCATGTATATTAATATTGTGATCTGTGTAGGTGATAATATGAGCTAGTTTTTTTATGTGTAGGTTAATGTTTTGATTTGTGAAAGTATTTGTTTTTATGATGGTTAATTTAATTTTTTTGTAGTATGAGTATGGTGGTTTTGTTTTATGTATTTTTGAAGATTAAATCAAATAAAAAAATAAAGATTAAATTATAGTTATTTATAACTTAACATTAATTAGTATTAATTACAAAAAGAAACTCCTAAACTTTTTATTAATATACTTCTAGAATTAAATAATTCAAAATTAAATAGAAAACTTTTGATTGGTTAAAATCTCTTCTCGCACTTCTCACCATAAGAACACTTCTGAAATGAACCAAATCCTATATATATATAGAAAATGGTTTAAATAAGAATAAGGAGTTTCCTAAGAGTAGTAAGAACCCACAAAATTTTGACATTTGGCATTACAAATGATGGTGAAAGAACAATTCTAGGAAACTATGTCGGTTATAATGATGAAAGAGCAATTCTAGAAAACTATGTCGGTTATTAGTAATTTTAAATCTCAATCATTAATTAACATGATCCAATGGCTATAATGTATTCCTAGTCTTCCTAGATAACCACTTATTTTTAGGATAACCCTCGCATATATATATATATATATATATATATATATATATATATATATATATATATATATATATATATATATATATATATACTAGTTTGATCCTTCCATGTTATGGGAGTTTATTTAAGGTTTTGTTTTTAATCGTTTTGCTATTTTATAATGATTATTTTATTTTTTAACGTAGTTTTGTTTTAATTTAATATGTATATATATATATATATATATATATATATGGGTGGGATCTAAAGAGAACTCCTTTTAAAGAGAGAACTAGAGAACTAGTAAAGAATAATTTTTAAGCATTTTTAAAAAAATATTTTATGATTTTTTTTTTCTTTTCTCCTTTTAATAAGATGATATTGATACTAAAAAAAAAAAGCTTGTCGGTGTAGTACTGTAGTGCATATGTGCACTAATGCATATTGCATATATACAATAGTGTTTTATTACATTTAATACAACACAATTGCATTATCCAATACACACTATTGAATATATCAAATACGACACTAATAATTGTATGCAAAACACATTATGTCATATATGTAATAAAACACTAATGCACATATGCACTACATCGATTTTTTTTTATTTTTGTATATAATATAACAATATTGCAAATATACAATACAAACAACTATATATATGCTATTCAACACTATTTCAAATATCAAAATGCATACTATTGCACATATGCATTATAAAAAAAGTCGATGTATTGCATATATGCATTACAACGTTAACTTTTTTTATTATTTTTATTTTTATATTTTTTTCTGGTGAACAATAACAACATATAAGAAGGATGAAAGTTAAAAAAATTTAAATTTTTTTAATTAAATTAAAAATACTTCATTATTAGTTCTCTATTTCTCTCTAAAAAATGTAGTTCTCTCATGATCCTCTCCATATATATATATATATATATATATTAGTTTGTTATTATATTTTTTAACATCTGGGTTTTATCAGTTGATATGTTTAGGTTTTTTAGAGTTTTAACAAAAAAACATAAACAAACACCAACATGTATTGATTTTTTTAAATGTACAAACATTAACACAAATATGTGTCTAATGAAAAATGAGTTGTTGATGTAGTTGACGATGGTGGGTACATCGTATTGGAAGTTAAACGACGATGGAGATGATAGACCACTAACGAAAAGCATGTAAATTTAATTAGGGTTTGATAATGAAAGTGTTTATCAATGAATGAGATCTTATAACCCATTTGAGGGCTATTAGAGTTTGGTAAAACATATAACCCGTGAAAATTATTCTTTGATAATTAAGGGGTTATTTCACAAATAAATGAGAAGTTATAACCCTTTTAAGAGTTATCCGGGTTTGGTGAGACCCATGACCCGTGAAAATTTTGTTTGCTTATGAAATAGTTTTACAAATAAATGAGATGTTATAACCGATTTAAAGACTATCTGGGTTTGGTGAGACTCATACCCGCGAATTCGGGTCAAATGCATGAGAAGCCTTCATTTATAAATCAAGCAATCCGGTGGCTTTAGAGAATGGAGGAAACAACCTAAGAACGACACCTAAGATTTTATGGTAGGCAATTATATATATATATATATATATATATATATATACACACACACACATATAGCAATATTAAATAATTTACAAACGTTTAAGTAAATAATTATCATAATAAAATATGTATTTTGGAATCTTTAATGAAATTGGTTTATTACAAGTGGAAAATATATTTTAACACAGTTAATACGTTTGTTATATTTTTGTTTAAAAAAATAATATTATATATATATATATATTATATATAACATATATATACATATATGTCAAAATATTTATATATATATATGTATATATATATCCGAAAGCTTGTAACGAGATTAACTGACAAGAAATGTAAACTTGATGATGTCAATTCAATAAAATAATATTTATTTTATATTTCATATTAATTATAATAATTTATAACACATTTAAACACTTAAAAATATTAAAGTTAACAAAAACTAGGTTAGGGAGGTTCGAACCTCCGCCCCCATCCGGCTCAATGCCTTGCATACACACACACACTAGTCAACTAAGGCTCAGTTGGTTAACATACGAAAACAATTTATTTTATACAAAAGTTGAATAAACCCCAACTTGATTATAAACACTACTTCTATAATCGATCAATCCGTTTTATGTTTGTTTAGTTAACAAGAGGATTATTGAAATTGGATTAATAACGACCATGTTACATGAATTAATTACCTTAAACAATATTGAATCGACGTTGAACGATGAACTGATGCCGACAACATAAATACGAATTAAAATGGATAATTACAGATGGTACATTGCAATTAGCTTTAGGGTTTATGTTCGCGATGTGAAGAAGAAGGTATATACGAGGTTAATTGAACTAATATTCATCCTAACTGATATATTAACAAATTGGTATAAGACGGTCTTGTTATTTTAATAAACTATATCAATACATGATCTTTTTGCCTAATTGTTGTGTCGGTGTAAGTCGTAATAGGCATAGAAAATGATTTAGAGAATCAATTGTGATTATAATACGAAGATTATGGATCAATAATGATAACGAATGGGGTCATAGTTGAACGAATGAATTATAAATTAAATTCCATAACGAATCAACTCAGATTCGTTCTTCATTCGTTATCAATAATGATGACGAATGTGGTCATAGTTGAACGCATAGACGAGCTTCAATCAATTGATTCATTATAACGATTGAACCAGTGATCTGGTTATGTGATATACGTTTATGTTTTATAGAACTTAGTAATATTAATAGAAGTGTTGGGAGGATAATTGGACAGAGTACAACGAAATAACTTTAAGAACACTTAATTACGCTTTGGCTGAAAAGCCTATATATAGAAGACGAATGCCATTCGTTACACATTCCGTAACGAATGGCCTTCACTCCTCTTCATCACATAAGTTAACAAAATACCGAATTACTCATTCGATATACCCCATTCTTCAACATTCTAAGACGCATGGATACTATAAATAATGACGAAGGTCCATTCGTTAAACATCCTAATGAGCATATAACTATAACAATTGAGGTTCATTCGTTAAACATCCTTAACGAATGAACCATAATTAACACGAATCTATAATGACAGCTTCTCGGTATGTTTATTCTTTTAATTGCTTTATTGCAGCATTTATTTATTGTTATCTATGTTGATTATGTAACCAGCAAATAGACAAGATTTAGGGATTGTATAATTAGGGTATTATTAGGGGTGTTCATCGGGTCAACCCGATCGGGTTTCGGGTTAATCGGGTCGGGTTAGTCGGATTTTTCTTAAAAAATATCTAACCCGAAACCCAACCCTATTAAGGTTGGGGTTAGTCGGGTTCGGGTTATTCGGGTTTCGGGTTAGTCGGGTTAATCGGGTTGACCATGTTACTTTATAATTTGAAGTTGATTATTATGTTTGTAACTCGTCGGTTGCAAAATTCTCATTCCACTCAATTTTCAATTTATTTCACAAGTAATTATCTTATAATTACATATAGGCTTGTAACGAATCGAATGGACATGAACAAAGGTATGCCCGTGTTTGTTCGTTTAACTTTAAACGAATACGATCACAAACACTTAATCAAACAAACATTAGTGTTCAGGTTCTTTCGTTAAAAAATGAACATGTTCGTGTTTTTTTAGGATCGTTCATTTAAAATCTGAATGTACAGTTCACGAACATAAATGAACACAATTAAACAATGATAAACGAGCTTGAAGAAACATGTACATACATTAACGAACGCAAACATACATAAATGAACGCATTTAAATGAACACAAATATAAACATATTATAGTGATATAATTTCTAAATGCAAATAATATTTAATAATTTTCTATTAATATATGAACGAACATGAAAGAACGTAAACAAACTTGAATGAATGACCATAAACGAGTGTTCACGAACATAGATGAAGGAGTGAAACATTTGTTCATGTTCGTTCGTTTATTTTAAAAGAACTTCTAGTCTAACGGTTCATGAACAAGTAGAAAAATAATTAACTCCTCTATAAAACTTTTAGTATTGACTTTTTAGTTCTTATTTCACATTTTCATTATTATATTTGAAGTAAAGTATCATCACTAATCGGGTTATTCGGGTTAACCCGAAACCCGATTATTTTACAATAGTAAACCCGAAACCCGACCCTATTAACAATTCGGGTTATTCGGTTCAACCTGAATAACCCGATTAATACCTTTTGACCCTATTAACCCGACCCTAATGAGCTTATTCGGGTTCGGGTCAGGTCGGGTTAATCGGGTTCGGGTATTTTGGACACCCCTAGGTATTATGGTTGTTTTTTATTTGGCACATTTTTCTGGTAACAGTTTCAAAGTTGATAGGAGCGAATCGGAACGATGAATTGTGTTCAGATGGATGCAATCAGAAAACACCTTTATGTGTTGATATGAGCGAATCCGAACGGTGTATTATGTTCAGATGGACGCAATCAGAAAACACCTTTATGTGTTGAAAGGAGCAAATCCGAACGGTGAATTGTGTTCGGATGGAGCAATCAGGATACACCTTTAAGTGTTGATAGGAGCGTATCCGAACGGAGACATAACGTCTTCTCTTCAGATAATCACGATCTGTTTCGCTGATTGTTGAAGGAAATTAATGTCAGGTGGTTTCAATTAATGAATCGCATATAACTTAGGTCAAGTTATCCTGCTATAAGTTTAATTTCGTGAATTTTAGTATGCATTATAAGGATGGTCTTGTATGGTAGAACTGTTGTTCATTTATTTGGTTGATTGCTAAAGGAGTTACTAGAGAGTTTGTTAGACAAATCAAGTTAGTTCAGTTTTATTGATCTGTGGCAGAGTGGGATGTTTGTGCACCAATGTTGGAGTAAGGAACAGAAATGGATCGCATGTTTCAATTAACTTATCAATCTGTTAATTTGTTGTTGAGGTTTGGACCTAAAATGTTGTATTTTGACTGCATGTTTTCCGATAGGGCTGTAAACTAGCTTTGAAATGGATCAAGGTACTAGATCTTGTGGTTTGAGAGCAGATACCTTTACATAACAAACTTATAAGAAACTGATGGATATTTTGATATCGTATGGAATAGGTGTTTTCAGAATAACTTTCCTCTTCATATTCTAAAATTAAATATTTGATTTCAGTAGGCATGCTTTCTTTTGATTCAGTTTGTTCTATTTTCCTTCATATAAAAGTAGTGGTTCGTTTACACACCGGATATGAGGACATTTAATTTCAGTAGGTCATGTAGACTTTGGTCTTTTGTTTCGGCCGTGTAATACAGAATCTTTACGGGGTGTGTGGATGTTTGAGTGTTTCCTTGCCCTGAAAGCGTTTTGATGTGTATTTAAAACAGAAGATTATAAGGTGTTTGCAAAGCAAGATAATACATCCTTTGACTTCCAGATTGAACCCCTATTAGAAGTGGTAGGAAATTTTATTTTACTTTTTTATATACAATTTAATAAATATTTATAACTTTGGCCATTTTGGGTTAAAACAGAAATGAAATTATATAACAAAGTATGATTGTGATTCTTTAAGTTACAATATTTCTGATAATGTAATATGGTTGAGTTATTGCAGATGTTACCAAAGGTTGTGTGGTAAAAGAGAACATATTCAAATATTAAATTTTTTCACATCTTTAGTTCAAAGAAGATGATCACTTTACTTTAAGGGATTAAATTAGTTTTTCCACTATACGGGACATGATTAAGTCAGATTAAATGGACTGTTAACATGATTAAAGACACAATTTTGTACTTAAGGTATCAAGCAATCATTTTGTACTTAAGGTATCAAGCAATCACCATTCTGTTTTGACCCTTTGTTTCTTAAATAAGCATGTTGAATTTTAAAGTCAAACCTCAGTTTTATATAGGTAGTTGTCCGTTCGTTATTGTTAACGTAATAGTTTATATAATTATAATTGTAAGAACAAAGAAGTTACTTGAGATACTAGTTATTTAAATTGTTGGATTGTGTTATGACCCATTTCAGTAGACTGTAAAAATCTATATGTTTTCTTGACGTATATGATTCCATTAGAAATTTTAGTTGTGTAGAAATTTTTGTTCTATTTTTTAATTACCAGATTTTGGGTTCTCTTACGAATTTTACTATCTGTACCATAAATGTTTATACTCTCTTTAGATAACATAAATCCATTAGGCTTGTGTAGTGGAGGGGCTACAAAATGGGACGTTTGCGTCATATGGCGCCCAATCAGCAAATGGTGGGTTTTTGTTTTGGGGGTAATTGTATTATAGCCCAATATATATATATATATATATATATATATATACCACACACAATCCATTATAATAATAATAAAATCAAAACGGGAAGAGGCGATAAATAGATGACGCCCCCACACCCCCCTAATCGCCCCACAATTCGCCGAAGGAACGGTGTTCTCGCTAGACTTCGCCCAAAATCGCCCCAAGACCACGCCCACTACGGGTGGCCTTAGACACAGTGGTTGTGTAG
This sequence comes from Bidens hawaiensis, assembly GCF_021521415.1. NCBI lineage: Eukaryota > Viridiplantae > Streptophyta > Magnoliopsida > Asterales > Asteraceae > Bidens > Bidens hawaiensis. The sequence goes on along the minus strand of NW_027498796.1, from coordinate 16,375 downwards.
AATTTTGTTGTTATGACTAGCAGTAGTTAGCATTGGAAATCGTATACGTAGTTCTATTTAGTTTATGTCTGGTTTTGCGGTTAATAGGCGGTCCGGCTATCCTCGTCTTACCTCACTTAAAACCTATGAAACCCGTTTGGCATAAAACCTATACTCAGCCGAGGTATGGCTTTGCAATTCATGGGGAATTGGTTAATGGGTCAGCTTGATATTTATCCGGCACACCTCAACTATACCCCGTGAATCTTTACTCGTATATGTAAGGCCCCGTTACCGGTGCCTCACATTTGGGCGTTGGATTTACTCATCAACATAGTTCTTTTCATCAGAGTTAATAAAAACATACGCGGAATATAAAAACTTTCATAAAACATCACGTTAATCCATAACTTGTCTTAAAATAAACATTCTTGTCTTTCAAAATAACATAACATTAAACGTAATCGTCTTGAGTCTTCTGATGCCAGCCTCTTATTCAATGCCACGCGTCCCCTCAAGCGAGCTGCCTCATCCTACTCACCTGCGTGCATACTAAAAGTCAGCTACGCTGAGTGAGTTCTAGTTAATCAAGCATAATGCAATACATACACTTACCTTCAATCATGCATCCGAAGATACATAATAATTACTTTGCTAACTTACTTTCATTACATAATTTCATACGTACATTCATACTTTATTACTTTCATACTATATAGTTACTGTCCATTCTATCTCAGATCTTATTAGGGTCTGGTCCCTCTTTCCTTTGTCTATCTTAGATATTTTAGGGTCTGGTCCCTTTCTTGTCTATCTCAGATATTATTAGGGTCTGGTCCCTTTTTACTTCTCTATCTCAGATATTATAAAGGGTCTGGTCCCTCCTTCTCACTCTCAGATATTATTAGGGTCTGGTCCCTCTTTCTGCATCTTCGTACATACTGTCTTTACGTACCCATAACATACATACTTTCTTAAATCATTCATACATATTCATATATTGTACGTATATCTATGATACACATTCATCTATCATAAAAATACCTCCCTTGCTGGCACGTGCAATATCCGAAGATCATTCACGTACCGACAAGCTTTCATTCACATTTAAGATATACATACATAACATATAAACCATATAAGGCATACACTTACCAGTTAAGGTAAGTGTATTAACTATCACATCGAGTATGCACACATCCCCGAAAACATAACAAGGAAATAGGGCTAGAAACTCACATGAATGCAGTTACGTTCACTGTTAATCGTAATCCCTTTCTTGAGCTGTGCACGACTAACTGTATAATATTTACATGTATCAATTAACTACTACCACTCATATCGTATTTCTATCTTTATATAACCCACAACGAACGGGGTCCGGGGGCAGCGCCCCTGGCAGCGGTGTTCTAGGGGCGGCAGCCCCTAGCAGGGTCCAAGGGGCAGAGCCCCTGGCTGGGGTTGAGCTGTCTTAACACATTTTTCATTAAGATTTTAATTTATTATCTAAGTTGGGCTTGTCTATTTAAGCTCCAAGATAATGGGCTAGTTTGTCTTAATTGGGTATGGGCTTAGCTGATTCAGGCCAACTATTCATTATGGTATCTGGGCCCAGCTGGACTCAGGCCCAAATCCAAACAGAGAATAGATCATCCGAGAACCCTTGGCAGAGAACTCATGACCGAGAACCATGTTGACCGAAAACACATGTTGACCGAAATTCCATACCTGGCCGAGAACACGGGTTGCCCAAGAACACCTAGTTCAACTCATTTTTCTATCTTTAAGCTTTTACCATGCTCAGTTACTGCTCTAAGGTTCGACTCATGAACCTTTAACACTTAATCATCATTAGTCATACCCGTTTCACACCCATTACTATCACGGCTTCAAGATCTATCCCGTTTTAGGCATAAAACTTAGACCTTTACACCTTTAAGACGTTTTAGGCTAGATCTAGGGTTCATCTATGAGCCGTATATAACCATATGTCTATTAAGTCCGTTTTTAATCATCAAGTTTGCATTTTTATGGCGTATCTAGACCCGATCTACTCTAGTGTTAAGTTTCAAGGCAAACCGTTCATAAAAACGTAACCTTTAAGGTTAAAGAACATACCTTTATACGGTTATTAGATCGCGGCTAGCTTGATACGTGATCGAGGAATTGTTATCTTGCTTGTATCCCAAAGATCTATCAATAAAAGGTTTGGTTTTGATCTTGGTTCGTTGATCTAGGTTGCGGCCGAAAAAGGAAAGGAGTGTGTGTGTTTTGAGGTGTAGGGAGAATAAGATGGATATTATGGATGAAAATGGAAAGATTTAGGGTTTAAGGGGTATTTATACTCTATTAAGCCCATGGACCAAAGACCCATCTTTTCTTTTTGGTCCATGATTAGTTCCATTTAATTAGCCTACTTATCTTTACCTTTTACCATTTTATTCATTAATCCAAGTAAACTTTTCCATTAATAATAATAACAAATATTATTATTTGAAATTCGGGATGTTACAGTATATCTATTTAAATCAGGTTCCAAATCTTCAATTTCTAGCAAATTGGTTAATGAGTCGGGTTAAAACCGATTCGTGACTAGGAGAGAACATCATTCACAGGAAGATTTGTTTTTTCAAAATAGTGTGTATTTACAAAAAAAAAAAAAAGGAAAACGGGGAAAGTCAAAAAAAAAAAAGGTAAACGGTGTATCGTTTCCTGCCACCAGAGGATTTGGAACAATGCGGATTAGGATCTTCCATTGGCAGGGGAGGTTCAATCATTGGGACCTATTCCTTCCATGCCAATGGAGGATTAGGAACAACACTTTAAAACCCTGTTTTTATTCCTTTTCTTTTTGTAAATAAACACCATTTTAAACACCATTAAGTTATCAAATTAAGGGTCTGTAATCTGTATATTGTTTAGGGGTGGCAGATGTGACCCATTGGGTTGAATGGGAATAATGGGTCAAACTAAAAAAGGAATTTGATTGAAACGGGTCAAAACAGGTTTACATTTCTTGAAAGTTTTTTTTTATTATTATGGAACGAGAAAACAGAGGAAACTTTTTAATACTTTTACTTTTTTAATTTTTGATTTATATTTCGAGTTATGATTTTTTAATAATTGTTTTTAATTTTTTAATCAGTGGTTTTTGAAATAGGTTAAAATGGGTTGAGATTTCAAAAAATCCTCATTAAAAAATTCAAAAAAAAAATTTAAAATGTTATAACTTGAAATATAAATCAAAAACTTAAAAAGTAAAAATACTAAAAAGTTTTCTCCGTTTTGCTCTTTGCATAAAAAAAACTCGAGAAATGTCAACCCGTTTTGACCCGTTTCAATCATTTTCTTTTTTTAGTTTGACCCATTATATACATTTTAATACAACCCACGTGTCATATTTGCCACCCCTGATATTTTTTATTGACTCTAAAACGAATGCCAAATTGGGGTCGGCTAAGTTTGAAGATAACAGAATAAAAACGGGGTTTTAAAGTGTTGTTCCTAATCCTCCATTGGCATGGAAGGAATAGGTCCCAATGATTGAACCTCGCCTGCCAATGAAGGATCCTAATCTGCATTGTTCCTAATCCTCTGGTGGCAGGAAAGGATACACCGTTTACCTTTTTTTTTTACTTTCCCCGTTTTCCTTTTTTTTTGTAAATACACACCATTTTGAAAAAACAAATTCTTCACAGGAAACAATCAAATTCAGGTTTGTAGATCTTTATTTAACATAATTTTACAATCTAACCTACTATGATTTATGCATTTCTTAATTTATGGTTTGCATAGTTGCTTCAAAACATCATGAAATCGACTGATGTGGACACCGTAAGTAAACAAACAAATACACACTTTTGAACTTATATATATATATATGGTTAACGTAAAATAATGATTTATCATACATTACGCACCCGACCTTCTAGAGCGTAAGATTTAAAAACACACGGCGGCAATTTCGTAAATAACCCAACAATAGTTGGCGATCAAAATTCGTCGATTACAAATCGACTCTAATCCAAATTCAGAACTCGTCGCTTAATCTAATCCAATTTCTAAACTCTAATCACAGCTTAAAGTATAAAATCTCTAAAGTCAAAAACCAAAATCAGAATCGAACGTCGTTGAACATCAAGAAATCTTCAAAATTGATTAAAAATGATGATTTAATCAATCGAATTTATGTGTAGAAGTATTTAGATTCATTAATCGATTATGGAATTGCAGAAATAATGCACTCAATTGAGCTATGATTAGGGTTCAAAATATTATGTATAAACGTTCTGAAACAAAACAGAACACCTTTAAACGTTTTGACCAAAAACGAACATCTTTAACGTTCTAATACGTTCAAGAAGTTCTTGGTGTTAAAAAATGAACATCTTTAAACGTTCTAATACGTTCAAGGAAGTTCTGGGTGTTAAAAAAAATGAACATCTTTAAACGTTCTAATACGTTCAAAGAAGTTCTAGGTGTTCAAAAAAGTTTAGAAGTTCGGAACTTCTCAACAAAACTTCTAATCTAACAAAAAAAATTAAACATGTGTAACATGAAATCGAACACTGAAATCCCTTCATATAATCTCGTAATCATCAAACAGTTATCAATCGAACGTCAATTTGATCATCGATTCGGTCATATGAACAAAATGTGGAACGTCTACAACTGGGTTTATGCAAATGGCATAGTTCAATTCAAAATCAATTGAAGTGTGTGTCTACAAATGACGCCGGTGACGATGGTTGAATCAATGCAACGGTTAATTGGGATGAAAATGATTTGAAATAATTTACAAATTTGCCACCGCGTGTTTTTTTGAAATCTAGGGTTGAGGGTGTCGCATACGTAATGCACGATAAACAATTTTCGTATTGGATCATATATATATATATATTATTTCACCAACAGGTAGGTTGGAAAGAACAAAACCCATGGCAACTCAAAGTGATAAGGAGGTAATTTATTTCGGAATAAAAGTGAATAAATGTGAGTTAACCGGTGAAAAGAGCATACGTTAAACAACCATGACACAACGAATCGAGCATATGATGCTATTACACGATTCAGAACATTTCTCAACTTTGTTCATGTTAGTTCGTTTAAAACTTGAACGTTCGTGTTCGTTTAGGTCGTTCATTTAAAAGTTAAACGAACAATTCATAAACATAATTGAATGAAGGTAAACAAACATAAATGAATAATATGAATAAACTTAAACAATCAAACAAACATAATAAATATAAATGCACACACTTAAATGAACACAAATGTAAGGCCCCGTTACCGGTAGCCCTACTTTGGTGTTGGATTTACTCATAAACGCAGTTCTAAATATCAGAGTTAATTAAAACTTTACGTGGAACATGAACTTCAACCTTAAAACATTACATAACTTCCAAATCTTGTCTTATCAAACATTCAGAGTCATTTAAAAACAAAACATAGTCTTTTAAAATAAAACATCATAGCAAAATCTTCAGATGCCAGCTTCGTCCAACTCTGCCATGTGTCCTCCTCAAGCTACCTGCCTCATTCTACTCACCTGCGTGCATACTAAAAGTCAGCTACGCTGAGTGAGTTCTATTTAATCACATAATCATACAATACCTTCTTACATTTTATACTTAACCTCTTAACTTTTTTTTTTCATACATACATAAGTGCATATACTTTCATTCTTACATTCATACTTTCTTTACATACATAATCATACGTTTTAAAGAGCCTTTCGCCCTATAACCTCACAGATATTATAACTGGTCCCTAACATCATAGATATTATAAGGGTCTGGTCCCTAACATCACAGATATTATAAGGGTCTGGTCCCTAACATCACAGATATTATTAGGGTCTGGTCCCTAACATCACATATATTATTAGGGTCTGGTCCCTCTTCGTTACCATACAACCATACCTTTCCTTCGTTTGTTAGCTTTATCGCATTCATACATATAAGCATATACTTTATACTTACATTATACATAACACTACAACCTGACAGTACGTGCAATATCCGAAGATCGTTCATGTACTATAAAACAATCCTTCATACATTTCACATCATTCACATAAGGCATACACTTATCACTTAGGATAAGTGTATTAACAAACATATCGAGTATGCACAAAACCTCGAAAACATAACACAGAAGTGGGGCTAGAAACTCACCTGAAGTCGGTTACGTTCACTGTTGATAGTTATTCCTTTCTTCAGTTGTGCACGGCTGACTGTATAATAATTACATGCATCAATTAACTATCACTACTCATCTCATGTTTCTAGTCTAATCATTACTCTCAACGAACAGGGGTCCGGGGGCAGCGCCCCTGGCAGCGGGGTTCTAGGGGCGGCAGCCCCTAGCAGGGTCCAAGGGGCAGAGCCCCTGGCTGGGGTCGAACACATTTTTCACTAGGATTTTAATTTATTTTCTAATTCTCTATCTTATTCCTCATAACGATTTAAGTCTGATTCGTAATCCGATTCGTTACCGAATTTAACTTAAACAAACTTAGGGTTCAGCGAACTTAAGGTTCAGCGAACTTAGGGTTCGGCGAACTTAACATTGGCGAAGTTCACAGCTTGGCGAACTTATAATTGGCGAAGTTCACATCTTGGCGAACTTATAACTAGCGAAGTTAGCCTTAGACGAACTTGTGTCTAGCGAAGTTAGCCATTGGCGAACTTACATGTAACGAAGTTAACCCCAGGCGAACTTGCATACGCGCGAACTTATCCTCAGGCGAACATATGGATGAGCGAAGTTATTAACAGCAACGGCGGGGTTCGATTTTAACTTTATTAACATCCATGTTCAACCCGTAACCCTTAGATATGATGCTAATCAATCTCGCGAACATTCCCATGGCCGTTTTTGAATAAAATTCGGCCCGAAAACCTATAAAGTTTGAACCTTTAAGCTCAAAACGTTTAATAATAAGTTTAGGGTTCATTTTAAATGTGTAATACGCAGCCGGGAGTTCGTTAAGTATGTTTCTAACATCAAGTTCACAACTTTACATTTTATTTACGCCCGATCTAATCTCGTTCTAAGTTTCAAGGCTAAATGTTAATAAAAGCGTAAACTTTAAGATTGAAACATACCTTTTTGATGTTCCTAGGTTACGGTTTGCTTGGTATACGATCTTGGACTTGTTATCTTGCTTGTATGATTGAGGATCCTAAGCTACGATGCTCGGTTGTGTAATCGGAGGGTGGCCGACGGCTAGGAAGGGAAGGGTTGGCTTAAGTGTGTGTTTTAAGGTGTGTAGAGATTAGGATGGAAGGAAATGAATGATAGTTAGGGTTTTAGGATGGTTTAAGAGGATATTTATATCCTTTAAAGCCCATGGACCTAAAGCCCATTCCCTTTAATCCATCTTAATTAGTCCAAGTCCATGATCTTTATTAATACTAATTAACTAATTAGGCCCAATAACTAAACGCAACTTTCTTTTATTAAATATGAAAATTTTAGGATGTTACAACAAATGAACAAATATATAACCTTAAGTAGTTGATTCATTCTATGTTTCATCAATAAATGAGCATAAACGCACATAATGAACGTACATAAACAAACATAAATGAATCAAAATAGGTCAAGTATATATAATCTGAATGAATATAACAAACTTTCTTACAAGACATTAAATTAAAATAGAAAAAAAATATTCACTATAATAGAAACGACAAATATTAAAAAACATGTAATACGCGGGCTAAAAACTAGTGTGTGTGTGTGTGCGTGTGTGTGTCCTCCTTATAATAAAAGAAGATCATTTGTGACATTTTTCCTTTTCTTAGAGCCTCTGCCGATGTGTCATCCTTTCAGCCATTCTCAACAAACCGGCTTCATTGTTTCCAATTCTCTCAAACCGGATTTATTGTTTAACATTTGAAACAACCCCAAAACAGTGAACACGCACATCCGTCGTTTATTCTCCTCCTATTCTCCTGTATGAAATCTAAACTTTTTCACACAGAAGGTATTGGTTTCTTCTACCTATTTCTTTTCTATAACCATAAAACACTTCCACATACCACCAATCTTCTATGCTTTGTTGCACAACATCAAATTAACCCTGATTTTCGATTAAGCTTTTACTTATGCCATTTTTCCTCGATTGGTCTAATATACTCAAGGAAGATATATTTACCATTAATCTACTTCAAATTCATGTTCCAAACCATTACAACCACATTAAGCGTCGCAGTTTTAAGTTAACCCTAATTCAAACGTAACCCTAATTTAACCTGAACTTTGTTTCAAGATGCTTACCAGCGCAATTCGTCTAGCATTTGATATATTGTGTTTGTCAATTGTTGTTTCTTGGGTTAGGTAAGCAACTTATTTTTTTGTACTTAAATTCCTTTGTTATCGATTCGTGTTTATCTGAGACAGGTTACTTTGGTGTATTATGCTTTGCTATTTCTTTGACTATAGGTTAGTTTGTTGTATTATGGTTAACGTGTTTGATTTACCCATGATTTAGTTCCATCTTGTTAAATTTGGTAGTTATGTTTTTATGGTTTAAATTGCAATTTTTTAGTGTGTACCATATGAACTCAGTTATATTATGATTTATGTTTTATAAGAATTCTTTGGAGGCTTTAATTCATGTTTTCATACTTTGATTATCTATCTAGCTGATGATCAATTTACAAAATTTGAGTTATAAAAGATTTTAAAAATGAATCGGCTTTTGAATAATATTATTTTGGTACGGTGTTCTTCTTTCATCACAAAATATATTTATTTAAGCTTATAGATGTTTGATAATTACTCATTCATTTGGAGTCATTAATGAATGGTTGCTACTTTAATTATCTATTTTGTTGTTTATAATTGAATTGCATATTGGAATTAGTGTTGTTGTTATAACATTGTTTATAATTGCAAATTTGCACACAATATTTATATTTTGCTTACTTTTCCATAAATATAAACCATTATTTTAGGACTCAGTAGTGTTGATACATTATTTGTCGTCTCGGTCTTTGCTTCACGTATTTGGAAATTAGCTTAATGTGTAGGGGTATATTAGTAATTGCATGTAAGGCTCATGCGCTAATGTTATAATAGTGAATGAGGCGTGTGTTTTGCTCCTCATTCGTTAAGGAAGTTTAACGTATGTGAGATAACTTATGGAAGGTCATTCGTTATGGTGTATATAACAACTCACGTAACAAATGGAATGCTCGTTCGTTAGGCGTGTCTAACGAATGAGCCATCACCTATAAATACCCCATAACTTATCAAGTTAATAGTCAATTCATATTTTACTACGATTTGCACTATTACTTTGTCCAAATTCTCTCTCACAACACACAGTTAACCTAATTGATCCTATACGCAATTATATTGTTAGAACCCGGTGGAATCAATCACTATAACTATAACAGATCTCGGATCTGTGTGTATTTGATTAATCCTTAATTCGGATCTAGCTCATAATTACGTTTGATTAAGTGTTATATGTGTATATATTATCAGTATTATGAGTAGTATATGAATAATATTAAGATGAAGATTGAGAGAGATTCGGGCAGCGTATCGTTAATTAACTCAAAACATAAATTAAACGTGAACAGTGTTCACCTATATATAGAAGACGGACCTAGTTCGTTAACATCCCCTAACGAACTAGAGTCTGCTTCGTTACATACATTACAAAGTAACTAACTTAACGAATCATCCCCTGATTCGTTAAACATCCTTAACGAATTAGAGGAACTTAACTTAAGTCTTAGTTCGCTAAACAACCTTAGCGAACTAAACACTTACATTAGCCAACTAAACATAACTTAATTGTTTATTAAATTACACAAAACGACAAATAATTTAACCATAAATACAAAGACTCAAGACGCAAAACCGTGCACTAACAGACACCCCCTCGTCTTGAGCTCTTTGTCTTGGGTCTTAACTTGAAACGCTTGGACTTCCAATGCCTGCAACTATGAGTTCCGTTTTCATAACAGACACGCACAACGCGTTGGAATTGCATAACCAGCTCGTAGTCTTCATTGCGTTCAAATAAGATCTTGGTCTTGTGTAGCACGTCATTGTCAGTCTCAGATAAGTTAACCAACCACATCGGGTCGATAATCTTGATAAGCTCAGTCTTCAATCCTTACCAAGCACAATGACGGCCTCGCCAGTACAGTTATCATAGTACCAGCGGTCAAACGAGAGATGCATTTGTTGGGGCATCGTCTTCACCGGCACCTGCTTCATTGTCTTTGGCCGCTTTACCTTCAGAACAAGTTTCCTCCAGCCAGTCCTTGGATCAATCTCGTCAATACGTTTACGTCTCGGGACTTGGGGCTTAAAGAACTTGAAGCCATGATTGACCTCGAACAGTAAGTGTTGATGAAACCACTTAGCTGTCCGGTAGCCATCACGATTGATAGATGGATGACTCGCGAGGGTACGAACATCCCAACGCAGTAGTGTAAGAACGTCCATAATCGTTTCATAGTACTGGATTCCCTTCTCCCATTTAAAAATACATACCTTAAGGTCGGAATCATATAGCCATGAGACGATATCACCATGCACCTTGGATACAGTCTTGAAGGAGGTCACTTGGTTTGCTTTGACCCAAGCTGCAGCTACGTCTTTTCGTTCTTGATCAACGTACCGATACGCTTTAATAATTTTACCCGCTGCTTTGTAGTTGAACCACTTAGCAATATCGGCATCGGTAGTGGTTTTCAATCGAGCTGAACCGAGTGTCCACAACTTTCTTACCCTTTGACGTCCTTTCCAAATCATCTTCAGCTTCCTTAACTGTTTGTTCATCGAACACTAGAGCACCTTGATCAACATTTGTGTGTTGAAACAAGTCGGGATACTCCTCAGTAGTGACGTCTTCCATTTCAACATCCTCGTCTTCATAAATAAAATCTGTATTCATTTGAATAGATGGATCATCTGTTATGCCTTCTTCATTCACCACCTCAACGTCAGGCTCAGTCTCTAACACAGTTAACTGTTCATCATTTAACCCAAGCAGTATGGAAATCTGCTCCCGTGTCAGAGACCTATCAACAAACTGACCCACCTCGATTTCATTCCTATTCACCATACTCTTAACAAATCCCGAACCATCAACAAATATTACTGTGTCAGCTTCAATTCTATCCAGAGGTTTAGCCTCTGTGTAGTCTTGATGAACAATGATTTGTTTATCCAGATCACTACCTTCACTAGTACCAGCACCCGAAGATGAGCCGTGCGTTTGTTTAGGCTCACCTCCTGCACCAGACTCGTCAGGATCTTGATCATCATTCTTGAGCTTCTTTAAGGCATCCTCTTTGCAAGTCAACTGTAAGATTAGATCCTCCTGTTCCTTCATTTTCACCCCCTAAGACTCAAAAATCGCACGTAGCGCTTTAGTCTCCTTTTGACCAAATGAAATACAACTCATCATTCGTCTTTGATTCTCCATAAGGCGTTCATTATTCTGACGGTCAGCAGACATTTGGTTTTCATACAGATGGAGAAGATTTAACAGCATATCTGTCTGACGGTTCTGTGGCATGTTGTACAAGGATGGATGAACTGGTTGGATTGGTCCCTGAGGCCGTGTGATTCTCATAAACGAGAAATCACTTGGTGGAGGTGGCCTCATTGACGGTGTTGGAGGAACTGTAGAAGGTGTAGCATAGGGCATGGAATTTCAGCTAGTGTCGTCTGTGGAATCATACCCAAATGCTCATGATGAACCATCGTTGTTGTTAATGTGAGCGTCGGAGTGCTACACGTCTCTTCTTTGACGGCTCTCCAGTTACCACTTCTTTCCCTTTTCTCTTCCGTTCACGTTGAGCTGCAATCGTGGCAGCTAACGCAGGCGAATCAGTACGTGTAGAAGATACTTGTATGGTGGGCATAGACCATTCTTGTTATACATGGACTCATCAACATCCCTACCATAACGTACACATGTAAACAATCCCTTAATTAACTCCTTATCGAACAAACTAGGGTAATTATCATTATCCCCAAATCGAAGCACCCTTCTGATCACATCAACATTCACAGTGATAGGAGTGTTATTGATTGTAGCTCGAATGTGATTCTGTTGGTACATGATGTCAGTAGTTCAGTATCTATTGTTTGTAATCGTGTTAGTTTGTTTTGTTTTGATGTTTTAGTTAAGTTGTCTCACAAGTTCGCCTGTTATAAGCGAACTTGTGGACAAGCGAAGTTATTGACAACTTCGCCTAGTCTGTTAGGCGAAGTTGTCGAGGTCTTTATATTCTAGATTAAGGCTTATTTTTAAAAAGGTTTTTTTTTGAGAAGGTATAATTGTGATTTGTGTATCACGTGTTAAAGGAGTTGCAATACAACGTGTCTTTTGAGTATTGTAACGTGTATTTGTGCTTGGTTTTAACGTATATCGCATCGAACACTCGTATCGAATTACGTAGGGATTCCGCACCTACGTAGTACGAGATACTTCCGTGTAGATCCGGCTGGGAACCTACAATTGGTATCAGAGCTTTTGCTCGTGATTGTGTGGTTCGGGATTATCACACGAGTGTAGAAATCGTTCCGTTCGACTTTTCGCGGGACGAGTTTAAGTTGAAATACCGAGCTTTTATGTCCTACCCATCTCCCACTATCAAATATAACCCATTACACCTTCGCATACCTCGTAATACGTCAAATTAAAACCTGCAAAAACCTTGTGTTCATCAGGCGAAGTTGCCGTCACTGTTCGTAGGGTTTAGGCGAAGATATTAGTTTAAGAGAAGTTATCATTAACTTCGCTTGTCTCACAAGTTCGCTTGAATTAAGCGAAGTTGTCAATAAGCGAAGTTAACATCAGGCGAAGTTAAGAAGCAAGCGAAGTTAAGGTTTAGCGAAGTTGAGTATAGGCGAAGTTAAGCTTAAGCGAAGTTAAGCATAACTTCGCCTACTGGGCACTGTTCAAAATAATAAAAAAATATTTTATACTTTCCTCGTGTTTTGAGTTGTGTTACTTTCAGCAATGACTTCGATAAACATTACGGAACTGGTGAAAATGTAAGTTGAGGCCGGTTCAGCAACTAAGGCTCCGAAAATGCTTAAGGGTACCGATTTCGTTGCTTGGAAAGATCGGTTTGAACAGTATGTTAAATATCAAGATGCTAAGATGTGGGTGTGCATACAAGATGGATATATTCCACCAACGGCCTTGTTTGAGGGTCGTGATCAAATAAAGAAGTACAGTAAGATGGATGAGGAGGAGAGGAAAATGTATGAGGCAGAGAGTAAAGCTCATGCGGCGATCACCATGGCTCTTCCACAAGAGATTCTTCACACCTTCAGGAAATACAAAACCGCTAGAGAGCTATGGGAAGCGCTAGAAAATCGATATGAAGGTAATGTGGGGATACATGCATCCAAAATTAAGCTACTAAAAACCCAATTCTCGGTGTTCAAATATTTGAAAAATGAATCACTTGATGATATCATCACAATATATTATCACCTGATGACCGAACTAAGCAATTACTCCATTGTATACAAAGAAGAGGAGATAGTAGAGAAACTTCTTGATGCCCTTCCACCGAAATGGGAAATGTACATGGTTTTGATGAGAGAAGATAAAGAGTTTGCCAATATCGATTTGGAAACAGCAGTCAATAAATTAAGAACTTTTGAACTTAACATGGTTCGGAAAGAGACACCAACTGATCAGGTTCAGGATCCGGGAATGTATGGTGCGAAAGTTACTTCAAGTTCAAGTTCAAAGTCAGAATCCTCTGCTTATTACTCAAAGGGAGACTCACACTCAAATTCAACTCAGGATGGTCATGTGACTCTCACCATGGATGGTGATGTATGTTTCGTAGCTGCAGGAAATAATTCTTCAAAAACTCAAGCCACAACTGGTAACTGTTCATCAAATGTTCCAACCAACAACTACTCACAGATGCCCATGAGTGTTAAATCAGCTGAACAGCAGTTTGCTCTCTATGCATCTTTCATTGCATCTTATGAGAATTACATCGAAGGTAAAATAGTCGATCCCGCAACTTTGGATGAAGACTATGATCAGATTGATGCTGATGATCTAGAAGAGATGGATCTGCAATGGCAGATGGCTATGATAGTAAGACGGGTTAAAAGATTCATGAAGAAAACGGGTAGAAAGTTCGTTGGCAAAAGACCAGGTTTTGACAAATCAAAGGTTAGATGTTACAACTGTCAACAAAATGGTCACTTTGCCAAGGAATGTACAAATGAGAGAGTCGAACGTAGTCAGAACAGGCCTGCACAACAAAATGGGGGAGGTAGTGAGAATAGGGCTATGGTATCTAGACACCATGGGGGATACAACTGGAATCTGCAAGTTGAGGAAGTGTTCGAACAGGCTAACTTGGTAAACATCGAAACTGGAGGGAGTGAGAAAGAGATGGGAGAAAATAAAGCTTATATGGCAGAACTGAACGATCAGCTTTCTGAGGTAAGCTCTGAACTCCCTTGTATGCAATGTTAAAATCTGTCTGAACAATTGAAAACAATAACTGATCAGTTTGTTAGTTTGGACGCTCAATTTAAAACGTTAAAAGAAGATCATCAGTATGCTAAAACTAGAGAAAACAGTTACTCAGTAAAAATAAAAGCTAGTGAAAAGGATATCAGAAGTCTTAAAGCCAGTCTAGCTGAGAAAATACAAGTTATTGATCTTAGTTATGAAGTGTTAGAGGAAAAAACCAAACTAATTGCTGAAAGGGATAAACAGATAGCTGATTACCAGGTAAAAGTGGTGGAATTAAACAGAAAAATTGAACAGTTTAGAAACTCCTCAGCAATGCTTGATCACATCGTAAGTGTTCAACGTTCCCCAGTTAACAAAGGGGGAATTGGATTTTCTGAAGTTCCACCACCATATAACCATAACTATACGTATGATCCTAGTAATCAGAAATCTGTTGATGTTGAAATTAGTCAGACAGTTCCTGTCAAAGTTTCGATTAATGAACCTGAAGTTAGTAAAAGCGAAACATGTAAGCCTGTTTCAAATGTTAAGATTTCTGCTCCTAGTTCTGTCTCATCAAATTCGGACAAGACATCCGAATCAAGTGAGATATAAGAAGAGGTAGTGTTACTAAAATGTGGGGAGGAATATAAGTCAATTGAAAAGAACTCTCCCCTAAACCCGTTTGTCCCACCATATGTTATACAAACGGGTAGTAATGCAGCCTCAACATCTGAAACAATTGTTGAGACGAAAGTTGAACATAGGAGTTGTTTCAGATGCAATCAAATAGGACACCTGATTGCTGATTGCCCTCTAAATCAGAGATTCAGAGGTATGTGGCCTCCGAAAACTGAGAATAAAACGAATAGTAATTACTATAATGGTAAGAATGCAAACTCACCAAAGTTAAGACATTGGACTAAACCAAGATTTCAAAGATATCAATCTCAGTTTTTCCCAGTTAACAACCAAACCTACCATCATAATTCGGTTAATTCACTAAGGTTTGGTAGGCCTCATAGTCAATACTCAAGAAGGTTTCCTTTTAGGACTTACATAAATCATTCTCAAACTGACTTTGGGCAACCAAAGTACAGGATGCCGTTTAACAGATTTAATCGACCCAAGACCAGTAGGTCTTGGGTCCCTAGATTTTAATCTCTTTCTTTAACTGTGCAGGAATAGTTGAACAGGGCAGTAAACAATCTGTGGGTTGTAGACAGCGGCTGTTCCCGGCACATGACTGGTAACAAAAATTTGTTACACGAATGGAAACCTGTTCAAGGAGGTAGGGTAAGCAAATTGCTGGAGAGAGTGGTGGTAGAATTACTGGTATTGGGACTGTGAAAAATGGAAAAATGAAATAGGAAAAGGTGAATTTTGTTGAGGAGTTGAAGCATAATCTATTGAGTGTATCTCAGATTTGTGACAAAGAGTACACGGTGCACTTTACTAAAAATGAAGCAATAGTTCTGTATCCTAGTTTTAAGATACCAGAGGCATGGGTGGTGATGAAAGCTCCAAGAGAAAAGAACACATATGTAATGGATATGAGGTCAACTGAGATGGCAACAGAAGAATCATGTCTTCTGTCAAAAGCAACTGAATCAGAGTCCGAGTTATGGCATCGAAGAATGGGGCATATACATATTAGAAAAATGAACTACATTGTCAAGAATGGGCTGGTGCTTGGTGTTCCCTTGAAGAATTTCAACTTTGAAGACCAATGCTTATCGTGCAAGAAGGGAAAGCAACACAAGAAACCCCATCTCTCCAAGAAGGTTAATTCAATAGTCAGTACCCTAGACCTACTTCACATGGATCTCTTCGGTCCCGTGAATGTAAAAAGTCTAGGTGGAACATCATATTGCTTTGTAATAACTAATGATTACTCTCGATACTCTTGGGTAT